>NC_141994.1:54717632-54886039 GCF_049901715.1 Pseudonaja textilis
AGCAAATGAAGTAAAATTCCACAAGCATGTTTTGTGTATTTCCTAATAACAGCATGCACCTAGCTTTATGAAAGGCTGAGAAAAAAACAAGATAATTGCTACTAAGTTCAGATTCCTTAAATAAATAAATAAAATTCTCTATCTGCAAATGACCAACTGAAATTATCATTGTTGACCTGTGCTGTAAATACAATTTTTAGAGAGCATCTAGAGACCCTAGCCAGAGAGTTTTTTGTGGGGAACACATTCTTTTTTTACATAAATAACTGGAAAATATACATTTTACATGAGGCCAGGTGCTCATTAAAGAGTGCTGCATTTTGCCTACATCAAAATCATCACATAGATGGAACAATGATCCAAAATGCACATTTGAAAACCATGAATGTGTCAGGCCAGACATATGAAGACAGCCAGCAAGAAAGAGATTGCAGCATAAAATATAATGTGGGTAACATTGAGTAACTACAGAATGTGGTCATTACGGGGATAAAAGCCAACAATCCTCAAATATTCTTTGGTTGGAATAGAACTATAGCATCTTATCATGCTAAATACTGAAATGCAGGACAGTTTTCCTCTGAATCTCACACTTTACATAGAAAAAATAAAATGGAATGCAAATGGAAATTGAACTGTCTCCTGTTGTCCCTTTGCTTCTGTTTTGTTTTTTATTGTGATTGGTAGGTTCAGATGAATAGCAACACTCCTCTAGATCAATTCAAATATATTTTTGAAAAAAACCTTGGCTCCAGGTATCGGTCGTATCTATTTTTAAGATAAAGCATTGCACTGCCTTGCATTCCCTTTTGTTATTTTGATCTTTGCCCCAACAAACCCTTGCATTCTGTAGCTCTTCCGTGCATGCTTTTAATTCCCAGTGGGCTATTTGGTGGTGTTGGCCTCCCTCGTTTCTCTTTATTTTGCAGTTCATGCAAATGTTATGGTTTTCTTCTCCCTGCTTTCTCTGCATAGATGGTGGTGCTGTATAAGCTCTGTATAACATACTTGCCAATCTTTTAAGATTTTGTAACCTGTGATTTATGTTGTATGAATCTACTCAATTGTGGCTTATTTATAGTTAAAATGACTTGCTATGAAGCATGAATAAAATTATCCTGTTGTTGTTTTTTAAAAGTGCAATTGTTTATAATTTTCCTCTGAGACTCCTGCTCCTTTTCCTCTCTGGACACTTTTTGCTTTCTTTCGTGCTGCTTAAAAAGCAACAGTGTGACTTAAATAATTAACTCTGTAAACAGAGAAATCTATCCCTCCAAAGCACAATATCCAGGAACTATTTGTCCTTCTAAAGTGTGTCTGGCTCCTGCAAGCAGGGTCTGGCTCTGCACATACCAGGGGTTTTATCTTTTGTTAGGTTTGAGGAGGGGAAGGAACGGAGGCAAAGATTTGTCCTGTGCCAATGACCCATAGTAAGAGGGATTAATTTCTTTCAAGGCAATACAAAACTCTCTTCTTTAGCCTCTCTTCCTCCAAATTATAGAGCATTTATTTGCATTTATTGCTTCCCTTACTTTAAATCCTGTCAAATTCACTATCAAACCAGAGAGTAAGCTAGTTGTCTAGGTGCATTACCAATGATATTGTCAGTTCTGATTAATCAGGGGTCCTTGGCAGGCTTATGGCCAATTAGAATTTACCATAATAAGGGGGTGACAGCTGGTGTTGCTAAGCAACAGCTGTCTATAGAACTAAAGAAGCCAGACACATTTAGATGCTACTGTCGAGTTCAACAGCAGCATGTCAAAATAACATAGGCTTCTGTCCAGCAATTTTATTTCCTAACCAAAGAACAGGCAATGGAGTGAGAAACATATTTCCTTTTCAAGAATATGATTCTGAGGGGGGGAAACGATCTCCTTCTTATATCCTTTGGAGATGAATTTTCAGCAATGGAGATGCTATCTTCATTTTCAATTAAGAGAACATATTAATGAACCTAACGTTTATCCCACCATAAATTAAGTCTCCAGATGCTTGATGAGTGGATATAGAGAAATCAGCTATTAGACTAGTGAGCAGGAGAAATTAACACCCCCAAACACTTTCAGATGCCCTCTCTATAAGTGCGCTATAATCTGGAAAAATTAAGTCTGGAATGATCTGTTTAAAAGACAGCAAGAGTTCTTTTTCTAAGACAGGCAATGGTTAAAGCCAAGTTACCAATGAAAGATTAATTACCATTCCTTAGCAGTTATCTAGGCAAATCCCACTCTTAGCAGAAAACAGGATCCAAATTTTCAGTTGGTTTGAGTAAAATAGGTATTAGGTTAATGGGATTATATTGATATATTGCATTTCAAGTTCTTGTGTTAATCTGAGCTGGAAGAACTATTGCTTTCCTGGAAAAGCCCAATAATACTATGCAGTTGGCAAAGTAAAAAAATCAACATTTTTGTGGGGAGCTGGATAAAAATAGGCATGTGCAAGAAAAATTCTCATTTTATTTGTTTGTAAATACAGTTTTATATGTGTGGGCCCAGAGAGTTATTCTTAGAAATACGTCTGCATATATTGCAACAAGTCATATGAAAACAATAAATAAACATACAAATGAAGGGAATTAGAGAAATAGCTTCAGGCAGTTCTCATTTAGAAAGCTAAAGTAAGATCATAAACACAGTTGCGATTTCTCTAAACATCCATTCTGTTTAACAACCAAGTTAAACTGTGATAGCTAAATGAGGTCTATCAGCACAAGCTTTAATTTAAGGGTGGGTAACCTGCAGGGCCGCTGAGAGGATTATTAAGTGCTGGAACAAGACTAAAATGGGTCCCCTCACCTACGCATTAAGTTAACATCTCCCCTCCCCACCACCCTGTGGATTTCATGTTACTCCTTGAACTAACTCCTAACCAACCGAGAGGCTCGTTAAAAAACAAAAAGGAGGGGGGCTGCCAGGGCAGCATAGCAGATCAGGAAGCGGGGTGGGTGGGTGAGGACGAAGTACAGAGAAGCAATGTTGGAGTCCGTGCAGCCCACAAGTAGATGTTTTTTACGGACTGGGAGAAAAATGATTCACTCTAGTCTATATGAATGAAAGAAAAGTGATGCTTCCCTTGCCTGCCCCCCTCTCCTCCTCCAGTTTATCCTCCTGTGTTTTAAAGCGACCTCTTGCCAGTTATCCTTTGGCATGGCTGGCGTGCATAGATCCTCCAACTAAGCCAACAGTGGCACCTCCTTCCTTTTCCCATGGAGGATTTCAACAGGGTGAGAAGTGGGTGAGGCGAACATTGCTGCCACTGCTGCACAGGAAGGGCACACCTTTCTTGCCGTTTGCCCTCTGATGAGTTGATATGATCCAGCTTCAGAGTGTTTTGTTATGAGCCGCCGCCACCATCCCCCACCACCACCCCTGCCTGGCCGCATCCAGGTTGATACACCGTCCCTCTGTTTTTATTTTTAAAAATTTGGTTTTGTAAAATATTTTTTAAAAAAAAATTCCTCTTCATGGACCCCCTTTGAGCTCCATGAGCCCTGGAACAATGTACTGGCTGACTCCCTCTCTCCTCAGGCCTGCTAACCTGCAGCCAATCCTCTTTTTAGCAGACTTTGAAACCTCCTCTAGCATCAGAAGCTGAAAAGTGACAGCACTATTTTCCACTATTTGAGTTGGGAAACAGATGAAGAAATATAAAATTGTAGGGACTGATGTCGACAAAGCAGTAACAAGCTCTGTTTGGGGCAGCCAGAATGGTTGTGCAAACACTGAACAGGTGCCCTCTTATCACAAGGCTGGGAAAATGTCTACAAAAGACAGCAGGAAAAGTTGGGGGATTTAAAACTTGGGGGTGGGGAAGGGAGGGAAGAGACAGCAAGAGACAGGCAATCTAATTTATGTGTTTTGCATATATATGATTTCTTTCCTAAGCTGTCTATGAAACATCTGTTATTGGCTATCCTAGTTGATTTTATGGACAGTAGAAATGTATTTTTGTGTCCAATATGCAACCTGAGATTTAGGTTAAAACAGATTTAGGTTAAAATAAATTAAAAACCGAAGAACACCCCTACCACAACAAAGGCCAACTCACATAACTGATGTGGTCCACATAACGTAGTTTGTGACCACCATATATTAACATACACAGCTCTTCCTATTCTAACACAAGCAATCCAGAGATGGATTCTCTTCATTTGCAAAACACAGAACATAGATTCCAACTATTTACTCTAAGCCTTCGTTCTCAAAGGTATTTTTTTTTAAAGAAAATGCACTTTTAATGATACATCATTGAGGAAATCTCAGTTTTATATACTAAAAATGAAGTGTTTAAAAGTTCTGGTAGCTTTACTTTTTTGGGCACTCTAAGGAAACAAAATACATAATGTCTTGTGGTAACTTCAAAGGCCAACAAATGCATTTTTGCATAAAGTTTCACTATCAAAGGCCATGTGCACTATAATCCCTGCAAGCTTGTGCACTAATAAATTGATTCTTTTTTAAACTGCCACAACAATTTTAAAGTCATTCATGTAATCTCATGTGATTTATTAATTTTTAATGTGCCACAAAATTCCTTATTTTGATGCAAAAAGATTAATAAAGTCTGCCCCCTGGGAAGCTCTTGAAGAAAATATATGCTTATATAAGCAGGGAAAAACCAAGTCAGGAAATTTCCCATTGGCACTGTGAAACTGGTTACTTATTTCCACAGTGGTGACTTACAACATCATTTGGCATTATTCAATATCCCTATGCCAAAGTAACAGTAATAAGGATAGGCTTTTCTTTGCTGCACTGATGCTTTGATAATGTTATGTCACTATAGGAAAATGGCCTAAGGTATTATGAAACCAATTAGATCAAGCTATTGGATAAAACAAGCTTGTGAAACATAGAGACATATCACATCACATCACGTAGGGACCATGGCAGGAAAGGAGTATTTTGAATCCCTGCTTTCCTCAAGAGGTTGTTAGATAACAAAGGACTGATTGATTGGTGCAATGTTTTTAAAAAGCTTACATCCACAGCAAATAACAATTTGAACTCATGCAGTTTCATGTACAATTTTTTTTAAAAAAATTGCAACTACTCACCTCAAAAATTCAGCTGCTACAGTTTTGGCAATAATAGGATGTATGCTTTTTATGCATGCCCTAAATTAGGGGTGTCAAACTCAATTTTATTAAGGACTGCATCAGGGTTATGTTTGTCCTTGGGGGGCAGTGGGGGCTGTGGGCAGGGTGGCCATGGCCAGCTTAACGTTACTTGTGTCAGGGCACCTGTGGTAGCCAGAGTGCTCTGCCAGTGAAAATGAGCTCCCAAGCTCTGTTTTCAGCTGTGATGGCCTCCTGCAACCCTCTGGCACAGAAAACAGAGCTCGGGAGGACCACACATGACCCCCACGAGCTCCGTTTTTCATTGGCAGAGGCACCATGGGCCGGTCCTTTGCTGTTTCCAGGGCGGCCCTGTGGGCTTCATCTGACCTGTGGACTTTGGGGATTGACATTCCTGCCCTAAATGCAATGGACGTTGTGTTGCACTGTTCTTCTGAACCTACTGAATAGCAAGTATCATCACACATGAAAGTTGTTCTAGTTGAGATTTTGGCAAAGGAACATTAACCAAACATTTCTGCCAAATATATACTGAACTATTATGTGGAAATTGTTCTTCCTATGTTTATAGATATTTTCCAACTTTTGGGGAACTCCATAGTGGTATATAAATTTCTAATGTCATATCCTTTGGGGAGGGAGATATATCAATCACAGGGAGACCAAATCTGATAGAAAAATACAGACAAAATACATATAGGTCATTTGTCCACTTGAAACAAAGCTCATTCATTTTCTCATTAAACACCCCAGAAATCCTTCTCCTTAAAGGAGCAGTGATTCTGCAAAGGGCAACCAGAAAGGCATTAACTGTGTTGCAGTGGATGAGTTTTTATCTAATAGTGCACATTTAAGAAAGACGAAGCAGAAAGAAAAAGAAAAGGGTTTTATATGTGCGAATGTGACACCTGCCTGCATCTTACCTCCTTTATCTTTGCAATACTGAAGGCTGGGGTCAATATGCTCCGGACCTTTTCCCACTTCTCATCACGCAACATGACAATGCTGTCTGCAAATGGCTTAAAAACCAAATCTGGACTCTAATTGAAGACAAAGATAGAACAGTATCAAAAACAGACAAATCTTAGTAGCAATTTAATAATTGAAGAATAAGTACACTATGTTAAATACAAAGTAGGATAATAATGTTCAGATTCTAGAATTCTGAAAAGTTGTATATTGGTCTGCCTGCACACCCTTCTTTGTGTTGTACACGTACTATAATTCCGGAATGCAGAAGACCCCTGAAAAGTTATGGCATGGATTTCTTTTCCAAGGAACTTTCCTTTGGACTGTACAGGTTATATTCAGTTCCCAAAGCCTCAAGTGTTAATGCACATTGGGGGTTTCTTGTAACTATATAGATATTCCATTGCAAGTTCCTGTAGAGGTATGATTTCATTGCTCTGGAACAATAGTGCTGTCCACAATTGTTCCTACTGGGAATTTTGTGAACCTCCAAGAAAAACCATGATTTTAAAATTCAGAACTAGTAGAGACTTATTCTAAAGAAAGATTGCAAAGACAAAACTTTAGGAGTCCAAGATTTAATACCACTGACTTTAGTTAAGCTTAAATTCAATTTATCTAGGTTTAAGCAAGATGAGAATATTATTACGACAATTCAACATTTCAGTAATGTTATATGAGAACTGTTAAGCTGTTGAATTATTGGAAACTTTAGAAATGTATATTAGTTTTAATAGCATTTTTCACAATGCTAGAGACAGATAAAAATCAGAATGCTGCATCTTGGACCTCACCCATTCATATAGTGCAAATTCCAGCTATGTCCCCAGGTCATCTCATCCGTTTTCTAATATAAGCTGTTGGCCACAGGGTGGACACTTTACCCTAAGAAACTGCAGTGAATGATCTCAAAAAGCTATGCCCCATGTAATGTGTGCAGGGGAATGTATCACTAATACAGAGTCAAGAGGACACAGCTAACAAGTGTGCTATACAGATTTCTGCTCTGAGAAACCCTGGTTCTCAATTACACTCCAACAAAATTGAGGTACATTTAAATTTGTTGCCCAGCAGCATCACTAAAAAAAAAAGCAGCACTCCACACTGCAATATTTATTGCAAATCTGTTGTGACTTGTCATTCTGATCAATGGTTGTAATAAAGAATGGATCTGTTCTGGCCTAAATGCATACCAACTGAGCATTCCCTTCAGATCCCTCTTCAAAGTCTCTGTTTTTCTTAAAGCACTACAGAACTCCTTAGCTCTGAATCCCATACAGTATAACCAATCCCAAGTCAGGTTTTTAAAATTTATTTATTTAAAAGATTTATACAGCTCATCTTAAGCAACTTAGGACAGCTCTCAATATTTTTTCCATGCCTCTATATCGTTCTCCTGCAATTCCTATATCAAACATTAACTTAATCGTTCATGAGGCAAAACCCTATCCATTTATACTTTTCTAATAGGCTTTGATATCATCTGTCTGTAAATACTAGGCTCTATCTCCTTTCAAACTGGAAAAGTCAAGCTAATCAACCAGTTATGCCTTTCTACAGGATATTCCATTCTGTGTTCCTCACCCACTTTCTAGGTTACTGTTCTAACTATCCTTCTACATTCCGTGATTGCTGACATTCCTCAAACCCCATTAGGCATTTTTAAACTAGCAGTTGTTCCTTTAAAATGTATTTAGCAAGCTATAGTGGATTGCTGCTACTGTTATTGCTTTGGTATTTTCGCAATCCTTAGTGTTCTCTGGAGATGGGAGATACTTCTTTATTTCTCAGTCTGAATTGTCAGGTTGTCAATACTCAGTCACACTTGAGGAGTGTGATAATTGCCATTTCTATATTCCATAATTATAAACTCTGAAGAAATAGTACACTGAGTCCAACAGAAGAAGTAAAAAAAAAGCTTGAAAGAAAAAAGAAGTTTGTACTTTAGTGAATTTATTTACCACAGTAAATAAATTATAATAGTAAATTTATTAATCAAATTTATACAACCATCCATTTTAGCAAAACAACTCCTGGTGGCACACAAACTCATACAATTGAATATATTTCTTAGATATTTTTCCTACTGAAATTTTATTTGGTAGAACAAAAGCATGCATGCATTTAAAAATGTCTTGCTTTGTTAATGAATCATAAGTATATTTATAATCAAGAGTATTTACAGTGAGTAATGATTGTACTAAGAAACCATTCCTGTGTGTAAAGAAATGCTATGAACAATATCATCCCTTAATTAATACTTTTCCTTGCCAGATATTACATATGTAGAAGAGAAATAGCCAGGGACTCTACTTCAGTTTCATTTCTTTCTTTTCTCTACCAAGTTACAACTAGTAAAATGAAAATGCTACGTGACATAGAATCATTGTGGTGAAATGCACTTCTCCCTCAAGGCATCCAGTGAGATGCAATACGTACATAGACAAAGCACCCAACCAAAATCATCTGATCCTCTTTTACATGATTATTCTCCCTCTTAATCTGTATCATGTTTAAATCTTACTCATGACTTGAACTAATTCACAAGTTTCTTCAGAAGCTACCATTATTCTCCTTCAACCCAATATATCCTACCAAGGTGTTCTTGTAGAGCAGGGAGGACTGTGTACATTGCCCTGAACACCTGGACAAAAGGTAGGATATAACCTGCAAATAAATAAATAGTATCTAGGAAATAGTTCTTCAGCACTTAAAGGCAAGTGCCTTAAAAAAAGAGATGAGCAATACAGTGTGTCCCATTAAGTGCCCAACTTTTACTTTCTGAAAGCTGGTACATCCATAATTAGTGGATTTGGAGTAGCACAGTTTTGAAGCTTTTTTTTTTAAACAATATCCACTAAAATTGTAGATCTATTCTTCCAGTAAAAAAGAAACAAACCAACATCACACAGTTGCATACAAAAAAGCAGAGGGAGACAAACTGTGTATCACCATATGTCCTCTGGAGCCTTCAAAGGACTAGCACAACCTTGACATAGGGAATATGTGTTTTTTCCCTTCCTTATATCTCTTTTCACCACTATTATGTTGGGACATAATGACATTGGCAGAGTGTTTCTCAATCTCAGGAAACACAAGATGTGTGGCCTTCAATTTCTGGAATATACCAATCCACTTATTACAAGTTTTCTCTTCATTCAAGCTGAGTCCGTACAAGATGAACAAAGGAACTCAGCCCATAGACTTGTATTTTAAGATACTGCCTAATAAAAAAGTCAAGAGTATAAACAAAAACCCTTGAGGCTTTCCCCCCCTGTCACATCTTAGAGCCAATGTTAAAAGATACATCACTTTAGCACAGTTACACATGTCATATTTTTCCTGAAAAAAGAAAGACAAGTAAACACAAAAATGCCAGTCAGTAAAATACATGTTTTCTCCTTTTGAAAAAAAAAGGGGGGGCATACATCTCAGCAGGCAAAGCTATGAATAGTTACAATTTATTAATACCTGGCTGTGATAATCCTGTGATAAACAATCAAAGTGCTTGTTTATAACTTCAGAATGAAAGCTGAAGAAATGAATGCAAAGACAACCCTAAGGCTATGGGGCATGCTTCTATCCTTCTGAACTCAGAGAAAGTGGCGTGAACGTGTTCAAATGATGCTGATTTAAAATTGGATTTCTGAAAGTCTCCTGCTTCTGCAGTTGTCAGTAAAGAGGTTCATAAAGAAAGCCTCCTTTGTGTTCACACCAGCTTTGTGTATTTAGCTTTCTTGCTGACAATATGGCAATTGTTTATTGTCTTGAGATATTTTCTACCCTCCAGTCGAAAACCACAATCTTCCATCTAAATATTAATGAGGTTCAACCTTGCTTGGCTTTCTGAGATCATCTAAGATCACTTTGGTGCAGTCACCCAGCTAAGAAAGCAGAAGATAGAAGATAATTGCAGTAGAATAAAAGAATTAAGTGGACCATGATGGCCGGACAGTATAGCTTCAGCTGCATTGCTAGCATTGGATGTCTACTGGTCACTGATAAGACTGATTGATTGTGCTTTAATGTCATTCAATAACAAGAGTTCTTTGGCTAAGATGTCAATGGACATCTCTTCTGCTCCATCAAATGATGTCTTTTTTCAGCTGCAGCTCTATCAGTTCAGAACTTCCTCCTAATACACTTTTATGCTACCTCTTTTTTCCACAAATCTCTCCCAAAAACCTTTAGTATCAAGTCCACCGAAAGTAAGCAAAGTCCATGTAAGTAAATCAAATTTATATTCCTCCTTCTATCTACTGAAATTAAGCCCAGTTAAATGTAACAAATGAGACAGGATATTTTCCTTGTTACATTATTTCCAACCATGCAATCTTCTGTTTCTTTATACAGAACTTTAGATTATAAACCACTTGGATGAAAGATACATTTTTATTTTTGTCCTATAACTGCCATGCAGAATAAGAGTTGTACACAAATTGTTGAATAATGTCAAGATAAAGAGAGAACTTAACAGACGGTAGCTTTTACTGCTAAGAAACCAATAAACATTTGTAGGTAAAAAAAAATCTGTTTACACATGTTGTCACTGTATGGCAGTAGCAAAACTGAGTTAGATCAAATTAGATCTGGAATTAAAGATATTTTCAAGGTCTGCCAGTTCGGTAATACTTAGAGATCATGTAATTTACGATATCATCCATTCGTATTCATGTTAGCTCCCAATAACTGTTGGGAGCTAACATCTTTATTTTCTTTATTTTAACATTTTTATTTTTCTTATATGTATCCATGTATTCATAACTATGTTTTTACTTATATCTATTATCTTGTAAGCAATTGACAAACCAAAATAAATAAATAAATAAATAAATCTCTGAAAAGGATATCACGAGGGCAGCCACATTTTCCAAAATCAGTTAATCCCATTTCTACTCCTGCCTATTTATTTATCTGCATATTAAATGCATGTGGTCATTAAACTCAAAACAATGTAATTGTGGGTAGTTTGTAAAAAAAAAGAATCAAATAAGAACAGTATCAGGCACTCATATTCATATCATCATTGGTTGTGGCTGAGTGTGGGTCTTTCCCCACTCAATTCTACCCACAGAATAAAGCTTCTAAGGCACAATTATGCCATTATTGAATGTTTAATGCATTATACGGATGCAATCTTTATTGTCTTGAAAAGAAACAAACTGTGTAAGTAAAACTTTACTGTAAAATGAGAGGTTTCAACCCCACAGAAACAACTCATGCAGAGAGATAATGGGTAATTCCTTCAAGCATTAAACAGCCTGCACCAAGTATAGATTCACTAACACTGAGCACTGAGTTATGCCAACATTCCTAAGTTTGGAAAACTAAAAGCAGTGACTCAAATTGCTCACAGGTTCTAATAATATTTCATTATTTAATGAAAACTTATCGGAAGTTGCCTATGGAGAGGAGTTTCTTATATGTCAGATAACTGGGTATTAATATTAAAAGAGGTATTCAACACAGGCCTGCTGACTGCAGAGGGCAAACAAACGAGCTGCTTCCAGCGATGATCAATAGGTCAGATCATGTGTTATTCAGCATACACAGAGAGGATTCATATAATGGTGGACTTTTTTTAATTGCCTCCACAACTTGGGCAACTCCAGGAGTCAGTTCAAGAAATCTTCACCCATTTTCACCAATGCAACAGCTTTTGCAAAAATACCTCATTGTTCTTCAACAATAGTTAGCTGCCACAACAATCAATAAAAATATTGGGTGGCTTCTTTGGTCAATGCCCCTGGGATGAGTCTTTAAAGATTGCAACCCACCTGCAGAGTGAACACTTTTGAGAAGGAAATGCAAACAGCTGACACACAATAGAAGTTAAATGTCAAATAAAGGTTTCCACTTTGAAGTGGGGAGGGCTCCAAAGCCACCTCACTGACTATATTATTTTCTTGTGCAAAAAAATACTAACAGATTTCTAGCCGTATTGCCATTTTTTGGTATCTCGGTAATCTTGGCTTGTCCTTAAGGGGAAGGATTAATCACTGTATCCTCTGTAAACAGACACGTAAGGAATGAAAATGGAGTAGCATTTATTTGAAATGCAGCTCAGCATGTTGGTGCATTCATATAGACCGAAATGATATAATGGTTCAAGTATGAGATCACAGAAATCCATGCTCAATCCCCACTTGGAGATTATGTTCATGGAAAGACCTTGTGCCAGTCATTCAGTCTAATTAGGCTTTTTACCCTGAGTTTTTTTTCTTTTTTTGAACAAGGGTACAATAAACTTGCAATAAATAAATGGACCTTTTAAACGTAGGCTTAATCAAGTCTCAATGTACTCTGCTAATAATTCTGCACTTCATTTCACATTCCTTTCCAAGCAGATTTAATTCATTACCATATTACAATTATAACCTGTATTTCAATAAGATGATTCTCAAGAGGCTCTATGACAGTTACTTACTAAATCGCAAGAAAGACTTAAAAAAGCATGGAATATAAAAACATACCATGGCAATTAAATAGCAGACCAGCAGTAAAAAAAATGCCCTCCATGTTAAATGTCACCAAATGCTCAGATACATAGAAATATTTTCAGTTGGCATGTGGAATGCTAACAGAAGACACCCATTAGAAACCTGGCTGCCAGCCAACTTCTGGACACAGTACAAAAAGCTAATTATGACCTGTAAAACTGCATCAATTAAAAAAAACAAAACACCTCAAGCCAAATTATTTTAAGATTGTCTTCTTCTATAAAAGCTGAGATTCTCCAGAAAGTCTCTTATTCTGCTGACATCTTGCATGTGCTTTTTCTAAGTAATAGTGAACTTTCTGTGTGGATTCTGTTCTCTTGTTTTCTGTTCCTACGTGTGCTGAACTCTCAACATTTAACCAGGAAAGCAAGGGAAGTAGTAAGCATGAATAATCTGTACATTTTATCTCTTCTGTTTATGGTAACTCCAAAACAACCTTGGTCATCTCAAAAAGCTAACCATAGCCATGCTTTCTATTTGGATGACTGGTCCTCTGGAAATCCCAGGGCTGGGGGCCAAAAATTAAATCTGAGAGGAAAGCAATAGCAAACCATTTATGTACTGCTACCATAAACACTATGTGGGTAGGGTTACATTATCTCATCAGGGTTCAGTCTAGAGAAAAGAAGGACTAGGGGGGTGGGACATGATAGCAGATTCAGTATTTGAGATGTTGCCACAAAGAGGAGGGGGTCAACTTATTTTCCAAAGCACCTGTAGGTAGGACAAGAAACAATGGATGTAAACTAATTAAGGAGAGAACCAATCTGGAATTAGGGAGAAACTTCCTAACAGTGAGGACAATTAATCAGTGGAACAGCTTGCCTTCAGACATTTTGGGTGCTTCATCACTGCAGGTTTTTAAGATGTTTTTGGTATACTGCAGGGTCTTCTGCTTTAGCAAGGGGCTGGACTAGAAGACCTCAAAGGTACCTTCCAGCTCTATTATGATTATTACCAAAGGGGGTGTCCCTTAACCATATTTACTTTATTAGTTTATTTTACTTCTTTGGTCTCCAAAACAGAAATTCTCACAGAACAGGATTTCTGTCGCAACCAGTGAGCAACCCATGTTTTGTTTCAGACAGATGCTTGGGACTTTAAATGACATTTTATTTTTATTTTATATATTTTATTTTTTTTAGAAATGTCTATAATAGAGCTTTTGTTATTTTACAGCAAAAGCATTTACAGAACTTTGGCTATATACAATTCTCAAGCACCTTTTCTCTAACAAATTTAGACAACAAACTATAAGAGTTGGCAGCATAATTTCTAATTGTTTTCCAACAGAAAAAAGAATACACCTCTAAAATTCCAAAATATCCTCCAACTTCTGTCTAATACCCTACCCCACTCCACCCCTCAGAAAATGTTGGATTAAAGACTTTGGCCCGGAGGCTGCAAAAATAGGTCCTGAGGTACTGAAGAGTCAATACCCCTGAAGTCATATTTCAATAGTTCAGGGAGAAAAACAGTATTCATCCTCTACAGGCGAGATGAGGAATGATGGCCCTTTTATGACTTGTGGACTTCAACTCTCAGAATTCCTGAGCCAGCATGACTGGTTCAGGGATTCTGGGAGTTGAAGTTCACAAGTATAAAAGGGCCATTGTTCCTCACCCCTGCTCTACAGGGCCCAGGAGCAGCCCTTTCTCACTCTACATTCCTCAGAAGATAGAGGAAGAGGAAGAGGTGGAATAAGGAAGAATATAGCTGATGATTTTAATGTTTTCATACTGTAAGCTGCCCAGAGTTGCTTTGAAAGGAGATGGGCAGTAAATAAATTTAATAAATCAATACACATAATAATACTGCATCAATTGTTGCTTTCTCCCCATTCTCAGTAAGTACAGCTACTGCATTTTGAAGGTGTATATCTACTATTTGTGGTTTTATCATGTTAGTATAGTTGGAAGAATTATCTTTCTGGGTTCAGTTCCAAGTGGTGAAAAAGACACTGGAAACATGGAGGCTGTTTGGAAAGATGGTTTAATGGTGGACAAGACCACATGCCTCGGAGCTCCAAAGAAGGAAGGATGATCACATGCTTCAAGATGTTGGGTGAAGAAAAAAGAGAAGGGAAGGGCTGAGATGCTGAGAGTCCCTTATATACCCTCTGTTGGGCCCCACCTTAGTGTTTCCTGTTCCTGTGTAAGAAATTAATCCCATTGGCTGTCAGACTCCCAGGGGTGGGGGTCTTAAATAACTTCGTAGGCTTTGTCTGGACCACATGGCTTCACCTGAGTGTTGGCTGATACAATCTTCCCAGGCCA
Organism: Pseudonaja textilis; assembly: GCF_049901715.1. Taxonomy (NCBI): domain Eukaryota; kingdom Metazoa; phylum Chordata; class Lepidosauria; order Squamata; family Elapidae; genus Pseudonaja; species Pseudonaja textilis. The sequence goes on from NC_141994.1 coordinate 54,732,461, forward strand.
GGTGGTGAGATGGGTAGAGGCCTTTATTATGTAGAATACTCTGGCTAAGGCCTTAGTGGCCCATTAGCAAAGGTGAAGGGGCTGAGTTTCTGCCTCTCTGAGTTTCTACTCTATTCTTTTTAGGGGAAATATTCTGCCTTTTTAATACTTCCCAGTATATTTCATTTTTCTATGAGAGGGGTGGTAACTTCTCTGCAAGTAGAGAGGCAATCTAAAAATGAACAATGAAATAAAAGGGCATGTTACCATTAACTCTAGTAGGACATATACTTCTTCACGAGCAGAGTAATTTTTAAGTTTGACCAACCTAGCAATAATTTCTGGCAACCATACATGAAATGCCTGTTGTTCACATTTCATTTAGTCCTTTAGATGTATCCTTTTAAAACCTTAGATTGATCCTTAAGAAATATTATATGCAAGATGGCCTCAGATCAACTTTTGTGGGCCAGAAAGACCAGTCTATATTTATCTTCATGTGCGCACATGATAGTTCTCCCTATCCAGCCATAAAATCCAGCATGGCTTGCCAAAAGCATGCTCAAGATCATATGATGAATCTAATAAAGAGACCCTTATCATTTGAGAGTGGCTGAAGAATAATGATCAGCTTCACTGCATTTTTGACAGACCTAAAAGTAAAAACTGTGGTGGAAATAGTGTGATCTGAAATGTGCATATCCTTTTGGAGGGTGAGGGCAATGCTTGACCTCTGAGTCATATCTAGGCAGATGCACTCTTAGAATTGCGTGGGAAGGGCCAGAATAAAAGAGATGAAGTGAGAACAAAAACTACAGTTATGTTAAAATTAAATTGAGCATTAACTGAATGTGACCAATAACTTTACCCACTATGTGGTTAATTCTTTCTCCCTTTTGTCATATTGAAAGTGTAATTTGGTCACAACCTTTAGTGGAGAATGGGTAGTAGGTAGCCTTGAAGATGGAAGTCCTATGTCCATGCTTTAAAAGGATAGCATAGTCACTGAGTTATCTATAACAGCTGGATTGTATATTTTCTGAACGTAAAGTCACAAGTACAATCCAATATTCTAAATGGCACTAAGTTTATTTTATATTTTTATTTACTAATCACAGAAAATCCAGCAATATAAGCAAACTCCAGTTTGTAGAAACTCCCAAATTCAACTTCACTAAATGTCTCTCTTGAGACCATATGGCATTATAAACAGCTCTCCAAAACCTCTGATTATCCAGATGTTTTGGATGTCCTCCAGCCCATTCCGACAAATGAAGTTGAACTCTACATACTTAGCTTTAAACAACTCTTCATGCCCTGCTGAAACTAATGGGAGTTAAGCACATAATTAAAATGCTTTTCTAACTGAGGTTTGCTTCAGAAGTCTGCTTACCAGTCTTTGTTTGAATAAGTGTTTGAATAAGTGTTTCCTAAGTTGCTGACATTCTCATTGTAATGAGTGTGACACAGCTAAAAAATATTTTAACATCAAGGCATTTCTTCCTGCTCTTAAGAGCAGGGAGACTAGCTGACTCCCAGGATATGCTTGTTGAATGAGGATATAGTTTCTTTTTCCTGTGCTTTCATGCAAGGTATAATCCTAATATTACAGCCAGGGATTTTAATAACTCAATAGTAACATGCAATATATTATGGAAAAAAAGATTTGGTTGCACAAAGGCCTACAGAAGCTGACAAAGAGCATCTTATCCCAGTTGCTAATCAGCAGATTAAGCTTTGCTACAGTGTAAGTGACTCTAATGCATGGGGTTCCTCTAAACATTCTGCCATCCAGAATGTGGGAATATTGCATGAATAATGCTGATCATGTGATTGGTCAATCAATGTTTATTGCAATTTGCTGCCAAAGTACCACCCTGGGAATGTAGTGAACAATTCTACCCAGTATGTGTTGGGTGACTGACAGAAAAATCCATCCCTCCTTTTCCCCAGTTATCAAGGATGAGCACAAGGAAGTTTAAAGAAACAAATTACACAGGTCCCTGTAGAAAGAAAAGCTCTCTTGCCTTGGCTCTGAATATGTAGATTTATCAGAGCCCCTCCCTTTTCTGAGTTTTTTTGCACCACAGTATATTTTATTCTAGCAGCTCTTAATTAGTAATTTTAGATACCATAGCTGCTCAGTTTAACTGTTTTATATACTGCTGATTTTAACAATTTTTTTATTTGGATTCTATTATTGCATTTGGTTTAATATGCTGCCCAACACAGCATATTTTTAGAAACACAAAAGAAAAAAAACAAAGAGAAACCAAGAGGATAATGTAGAAACTTAGCACCCACCCCCTCCAAGAAGAATGAAATATTCTAGGAAATATTAAAAAGGCAGAATATTATATTTCCTTAGGTGAGAAAAGGAGAAACATGTTTTTAAAGACAAAGCACCTTCCTCCCTGCCCCCCACTTCAGCTCCAGGGTGATGGGATTAAGACATGGCCCTCAGGACATGATAGGATGAGCCCTCTACCCATCTCACCATATGACACCTGGGAAGATTACATCACCCAGCAAGATTCAACCAAGCTTGGGACTAAAGACAACTTACAAAGTTATCCCTGCATGGCCCTATGGGAGTCTGACAACCAATCAGAATAAATTTCTTTCACAGGAACAGGAAGCAAGTTCAAAGCAAGTTCAGAGGGTATAAATAAATCTCACTCTCGACTCCATGTGGTCAGCTACCCAGGACTTCAAACCACGTGGTCCTGTCCACTATTAAACCATCTTTCCGATCAGCCTCCATGTTTCCTGTGTTGTTTGTTTTCTTCCCACTTGGAACTGAACCCAAATGGACATTTCTTCCAACAATTATAAAGCTGTTAACAGTATTAAAAACCCATTAGTATAATTAATGCAATAGTAAAGATGAGATAGGAAAGCAAGGTCCCAGTCTGACTTTCAAAAAAAATACAGCAAAAAATGTTCAGAGATGTTCTCTAGGACAGAAATACACAACTTTTTCCAGGATGAGGGCTATACTAGCTGTGGCTGTTCTCCAACAAATGTAAAATGGATCCAAAACAATGTTGAATATGGTTTTATTTCAATCTAATTAAATTATAATAACATGCATATTCTCTTGTGGAATATGTAAGATTTTTCCTCTTGATGCACACTGAGAATTACAATGTGGTAACAAGGGATGATCTCCAAAGAGCCATATTGAAAGTCTGTTATTTCTGTTCCAGAAAGAGTCCATTCTGCAGATCATAAGCAGCACTAAATGGAAAACTTCTTCTCTTCTAAGCCATCTGTGGGTGGCAACATCTGGTGAAGAAGTTGTGATATAGATGCTGTCAGCTTTATAACAACCTCAGTAGAGATGCAAGGCAGAAATAGCAAATTACCAAGTTTCTCATACAGCCATATGCAACATTAAATATTTATTTATTTGAAGGCAGAAAATTAGAATATAAGAAGAACAACTGGCTCTTCAACCATAAATATATGAGTGGTAGATAAAATTTTAATAGCGTTAAAAATTACTTGGAACCTTCCTGAGTGTAGACTTCTTTTTACTGTAAGAAATACATCGGACACAAAAGGAATTGCCACTGAAGTGAGCTTAAGGAATGGGTTTTAATTCAGTTCACACCAATTTACATGATTTAGTCAATATAAATATGTGACTATAGAAGCATATATAGGAAAGAAATCCATCCAAGTTTTATTTAAAATCACATGCATTTATCCATTTTTTTCACTTCTAGACAATACAAGAACTAAAATTTAGTTATCATTTGAAGCATGTTTAGTATCATTAATGACAAGCTATTTCAGTTAATCAATTATCTGATCAATTATTAATCAATAAATAAAATGTAAGTTAAGGAAAAATGTACAAAGCATTCTTTGTATTAGAAGATTGTTTGTGAATACTGGATACACGTTTGGAGAAATGTTCACTAAAATGAACCATCATTTTCTATGAATTCAGGAGAATGTACAAATCAACTACAAATAAAAATGGAGAAGGAATTTGAAACACTGAACAAGGGAGTAATGGCCAGTCGGTATTATGCTGAACCTAACATATTTAAAATATTCAAAGTTTAGTGTCAGGAACCTTTATATGTCTCAATGCCACATAGTTTAAATTCACACATTAAAACAATGACTTTTCAAATCATGTTTGCTGAATAAGTTACAAGTTACATAGTTTCACACTTCACAATGAACAGTTCACAGAAGACATTTAAGCAATCCAGTTAAAGTTCTCAAAAATTATCACTTGCAGAACAAAAATAAATGTGTTTAGTTTTTATAGTTTGGTGTACATGTAAACTCTGTGAACTTATTATAAGTGGCTAGGGAATTCTGGGATTTGAAGTCCACACATCTTAAAAGTTGCCAAGATTGAGAAATGCTGGACTATGTAAAAAGAATGAATAGATTCCATTCAGTTGGTGTCTGTTTTAACTTATTTCAGGGCAAATTGGGATTATGGTATTTGGGAAATAGTAGACGGATAATACTTTAGCCACATCTGAATAAGCTCCATCTAGAATAATTGCCCCTGCTGTAAAGAAATAAACTTAATTCTATGCAATACTTGTGCAATTAATATTCTGTCACTTGGATAGGAGAATGAATATATATCCAGCACTTTAAAGTAGGCCCTTATTTAATTACTTTGGAAATGTAATGTTGCTGTTCAATTAATAAATGGTGCATAGGAACATTGCTTTTACTATCTCGTCATTGAAAAATTAGGGATACTGACAATTAGGGCAAGAATTACTCCATTTTGCCTTTCCTTGCTCTCTGGTAGTTAAATGCTTCTAAAAGCATTACAGCTTTCTACAAAAGTGGAGAACAGTCCAGAGAACATTAAATTTGCAGGTCATGGTTTAGAAAACGCAAGTGCAATTAAATTCATCAGAAACAATCCAGGACAATAGGGATCAAAATGAGCAATAGGATTGTGATCATTTGTACCAGTGGTGGGATTCAAAATTTTTTACTACCAGTTCTGTGGGCATGGCTTGGTGGGCGTGGCATGGCTTGGTGGGCGTGGCATGGCTTGGTGGGCATAGCAGGGAAAGGTTACTGCAAAATCCCATTCCCTCCCACCCCACTAACCTGCTTTCCAGCTCCATTCTCCTGTGCAGGGCAACAAAAGAAGACCCAGCCAATCAGCTGGGACTCGGGAGGCAGAGAATAGATGGGGATGGGGCCAGTCAGAGGTGGTATTTGCCGGTTCTCAAACTACTCAAAATTTCCTCTACTGGTTCTCCAGAACTGGTCAGAACCTGCTGAATACCACCTTCTGCTTTATACATTTGGGAAAAGTAAAACTCACTAAACAAACTGAAAATTTCAAAAAAAAAACCCGGATGTCTCATTCCACTGCTTTTGTATGATTTAACTGCTTTGTATTATTTAATTTTTGTGTGCTTTTGTATGATTTATGCCTTGATAAGGCCACACGTGGAATATGCATCCGGTTTTGGTTGCTACAATGTAAAAAAGATGTTGAGACTCTAGAAAGAGTGCAGAGAAGAGCAACAAAGACGATTAGGGGAAGCTAAAACATATAAAGAACAGTTGCTGGAACTGGGTATGTCTAGTTTGATGAAAAGGAGGATTGGGGTGATATGATAGCAGTGTTCCAATATCTCAGGGGCTGCCATAAAAAAGAGGGAGTCAAGCTATTCTCCAAAGCATCTGAGGACAGGATAAGAAGCAATGGGTGGAAACTAATCAAGGAGAGAAGTAACCTAAAACCAAGGAGAAATTTCCTGACAACACAATTAATCAGTGGAACAACTTGCCTCCACAGGTTGTAAATGCTTCAACACTGGAAGTCTTTAAGGAGAGATTGGATAACTATTTGTCTGAAGTGGTATAGGGTTTCCTGCCTAAGCAGGGGGTTGGACTAGAAGACCTCCAAGGTCCCTTCCAACTCAGTTATTCTATTTCTATTAACTGTAACTAATTGGATAAATATTAGTTTTCTGGAGTCATTGTTATACTTTTTCCCCTACATACATTTTGACACTTTAAAAGTACACAAATCAATTCTAAAGTATTTCTACTTTTGTATAAGCATCTTTCATCTGTATCTTCCTGGCAAACATCATAAGTTTTGATTAACTATCAGAACTTCTTTCAATGAGAGCATTCCATCATAATAAGCATCTATAAGCACTTGTTTTAGTTGGAAGGATATAACCACAGATTTAGTTTTCCCAAACTAATTCAATGATTGTAAATTAATTGGAAGACTTTCTAAGAGATAGAAATAACACACATAGAAATACACATAAATTTCATATTGTACAAAACCTACAGCAACCTTTGGTCCAAAGTTTAAAATCCTAGGTCTGCCTCTTGGATCATTTGAACCGTGGTGGCGCAGTAATTAGAGTGCAGTACTGCAGGCTACTTCTGCTGACTGCCAGTCGCCTGCAATTTGGCAATTCAAATCTCACTTAGTTCAAGGTTGACTCAGCCTTTCATCCTTGCGAGGTGGATAAAATGAGGACCCAGATTGTTGAAGGCAATGTGCTGACTCTATAAGTCAGCTTAGAGAGGGCTGTAAAACACTGTAAAGTGGTATATAAGTCTAAGTGCTATTGCTATTTCTCCATACCTGCACCAAACCGATCATTGTAGAGCTTGGCTATTGTTATTTTATGCCAATAAAAACATCAGTTAAAATGTTCCCTCAAATTAAGAACCAAAAGAATGAAACCAAAATAATAACATTTCAGTGTGGCATTAAAATGACAGTGAAAAAACATAACACATAGGAAATAAAATTAATACTTTAGAGATGGTCCTCAATTTATGAACACAATTGGGACCAGAATAACTGTTGTTAAGTGAGTTGTGCCTGATTTTACAACTATTTTTGGCATGGTTGTCAAGGGAAATATTTGTTAAGTGAATCAGGTTCAGTTAGTTGCAGTGGTTCAGTGAATCTGGCTTTCCCCATTGACTTTCCTGTCAGAAGCTGCTTTGGAAGGCTGCTAATGGTGATCACATGACCCCAGGATGCTGCAATCCTCATAAATACACGTCAATTGCCAAGCGCCTGAATTTTGATCCTGTAATTGTGGGGAATGCTGTGATGGTTGTAAGTATGAGGACCCCATTGTAAGTCACTTTTTTAGGTGCCCTTGTAGCTTTGAATGTTCACTAAATAGTTGTAAATTAAGGACTACCTGTATTACACTTCGTAACAAGTACAAAAACATATATTCGGCACAACAATCTGCAGTCAATTCCATATGATACTAATATATCATAATATACAGATAGACAAATTCTGATTGAATGTTAAGGAAAACATACTAATATAAAGAACAGTTTAGTAGTGCAACTAGTCACCCATTTGTCGGGGATAGTTTAAGTTCGATTTTCCCACTAAGCAGGGAAATTTGATTCATTAATATCATTAATAGCTAAATGGGTCAGTTAAATCAGGATCCTCTTCTCCTTCCCTTTTTTATTAAAGAAACCATGAAAGTTCCTGCAACTGCTTGAATGCACACTGTTTAATTAAGGGTAGTAGGGGTTTGGAGAAAATGTATCTCTGATAAAGAAAGCTGGCTAGAATTAGTGGGAAGAAGGCAATCAAAAGCCGAATATATTAGTACCACTGTTCCTCTTTTATTGTAATTTTTTTAAAGGAGTAGGAGTGACAAAGGGAAGAGTTTGTTGTAACTAAGCACACACACAGAATGTTCAATGTTTAATACACAGAGCCCTACCTATAACAGGTGAACACCATCAGAATGGCTAGTTACGATTCACAGAAAATATTTAGATTAATTTAAATTAATTTTACTTTGTTAGAGTGAGCTAGTACTAATGATTACTTTGTCTCCAGACTTTAATGTGTTTCAAGGTTGAAATCTACATTAATTCATACAAAATAATAAATATTTTTATATTGTTATTTTTGTTCATTCTTGCTTTGTTAGCTGCCCAATAGTTATTCTGGTGACTGGATGGCTTTATAAATTAAGTTTAAACAAATGAGTTATAACCCAGTTTAGTTCATGTGTATGTTAAGGAGAAAAAGATTAGGCCATTACAGGTAGTCCTCAACTTACATGAGTTTGCTTAGTGACTGTTCAAAATTATAACAGCGCTGAAAAAGGTGACTTATGACCATTTTTCACACTTATGCCCTTTGCAGCATTCCCTTGGTCATGTGATTTACATTCAGATGCTTGAAAACTGACTCACATTTATGACAGTTACAATGTCCCATGGTCACATGATCAACTTTTGTGATCTTCTGACAAGCAAACTCAATGGGGAAGCTAGATTCACTTAACAACACTTACTAATTTAACAACTGCAAAGATTCACTTAACAGTGGCAAAAACAGTTGTATAATAGGGCAAAACTTCACATCTTCGCAAAATTTTGGCTCAATTGTGGTCATAAGTCGAGGACTACATGTACTGCCTCCCTAATAATAAAGTGGATAAAAATGGAATATACTTAGTTCTACAGGAAATTAACACTCTGTTTGTTGTATTTAGTTGTCTTTATAAAGTAGACACACCCGCAGGAAATCTTACTGCTATCTGGATTCATAGCTTCCTTCCAGGCCTGCTGCAAATACTGCACATGTAATTAATCTAGGCCTCCCCAAAAAATCATAATTAAAAAAATGGGAGGAAAGCCTAAAATGCTTTTCTGAAGAACATTCAAAGGAAATTTACATGAAGATCTGGCAAAGCTAAAGCAAGTAAATATAAAGATACAATCTAAGAGCCTGATGCCCACAAAGGCACAGGAGGCTGAAGTTTAAACTTGACTCTCTTCCTCATTAGATTGATCAGAAGATTACCCCGAAATCTACTTTTAGAGTTGCTGTTTTGGTTCCGGCAAAACAAGTTAAGAGAAAAATGATCAACCTGTTGGAAAGCAGAAGATAAAAGCACAGGTGGAACAAAAGTAAGCATTTAAGCTGCTCCCCATTTCTCAGCTTTAGTCTTTTGGAAAGAGGGATGCAATAGAGCAGGGGTGTCACACTTGATTTCATTCCATATCAGGGCTGGGTTTGACCTTGGGAGGCTGGGGTAGGGTGGGCATGGCCAGATCGAAGTCACTCATCTCATGTGCCCTTAGAATCTGTTCCACAGAACTGGAAAAACCCCTGTAATGAGCTCTGGAGCACAAGTGTCCAACCTGAGATCTTCAGAAGACTAGGTTCTCCACCAAGGCTTCTCCAATAGTTGCCTTTAAATTATAATTTATTAATATGAAAGAGGAAAATCTTAAATATGTATAATTAAAATGTATTCAGTAACGTTTACGTATGCTGTATATTACATAAAATTATTTTTTTTATTCTAATACTACCTACTTCAGGGGTGTCAAACTCGATTTCATTCATCAGGATTGTGTTTGACCTCGAGGGGGTGGCGTGTGCATGGGCAGGGTGGGTATGGGCAGCTTGATGTCACTTGTGTCAGGGGCACCTTCCTTCCTTCCTTCCTTCCTTCCTTCCTTCCTTCCTTCCTTCCTTCCTTCCTTCCTTCTCCTTTCTTCTTCCTTCCCCCTTTCCTTCTTTTTCCTTCCCCTTCTTCCCTTCTTTTTCTTTGTCTTTCCTCATTCCCTTTCTCCTTTCCTGTCCCTTCTTGCATGCTCAAATGCAAAAGGGGAAACACTTCTCCTTTTGTTTTGTTTTTAGTTTGTTTTGCTAGCCCTCTGCCAATGGAACCTGAGCTCAGGGGGGCTGTATGAGCCACCCCCAGTCCCCATTTTCAGCTGCAACGGCCTCCTGCACCCCTCTGCCAGTGAAAACGGGGCCCAGGAGAGCCACACATGGGCTGGTCCTTTGCTGTTTCCAGGGCAGCCTGCAGGCTGGATCTAAGCACCCCGTGGGCTTGAGTTTGATACCCCTGACCTATTTCTTCATCCAGGTGCTGACAGCTTTTTTGAGTGTGATCACTCAAGTGCACAAACCGAAGACCAACTGTGTCACAGACCAGCAGAACCAGGCAGCTGTTCCATGTGGGAAAGAAATGCACAAGGAAGGAAATAATAACAAAACTGAAGTTTGGAAGGGACCTTGGAGGTCTTCTAGTCCAACCCCTTGCTTTAGTCTAGTGGTTGCTCAATCTCTTTTTAAAAACCTGTGGAGCACCCACAATTTCTGAAGGCAAGTTGTTCCAGTGATTAATAGTTCTGTGAGGAAATTTCTTAGTTCTAGGTTGGCTAGTAAATACCACAGTACTCAAATGGAATTTAATTCATAAGAGAATGGATTTTGCTGGTCTGTAATGGCATCAAACCTATGAAATTCCCTCCTTAGGAAAATTTACAAATCCTTTCTTATTAGTTTTCAGATGCGAAACCAAGAGAGTGTACACTGAAAATTTCTTTGGCCTGTCCTAACCATGGACAGAATTGTCGATTTTCAGTTAAGTTTGCACAACGTTTTGCCAAAGATGCAATTCTTTACATGACAGTGGATTTTTTACATTAGTTTTTATATTTTTCCTAATTCATTTATTTATACTGGTAAATTTAATCCCCAAATCTGGGGAAATATTAATACCAAAGTGCTTATTCATGTTGCTAAGAAATTGTTTTATTTATGCTGACATTTTTAAATGACATGAATTTCTACTGAATCTTGAAATCATTCAGCACATTAAAAAATGGAATAAATTTGTCTAGCATATATGGATTCACATTTTTTACACTAACATCCTAAACAGAACATGAGTGACAAGATATCCTGAAACTACACTTGAACAAAATGCTTTCAGTATTCCCAATTTCGTAAAATTAATGTTAAACATTTTTTATTAGCAGCCTTGTCAATCCTTTAACGGAAAGACAAGTTATATATTAATTCAGCTGAATTAGTAAAATACTAGTAATACTTCTTTCTAATATTATGTAACTATTGAATAATTTCAATCCTCTAATTTTAAAAAGGAGTTGATATTCACTTGGAATTCATTTGCAAGATAATATGATGAGTCTACATTTAACAAATTAAAATCCATTTTTCCCATGAACAAAGGCTGAGACCTGGTTATAGGCACTTTAACAAAAAGAAAACTGTTAGCACAAATAGTCATCTGACTTTTTTATTAACATCTGCTAAAAATATTTTTGATAATATGGATTTTTGTCCTACATGCCTGGGAAATTTTCTCCACTGAAAGTTTTTACAATTACATTCTGGTAGTTAATACCTTAAATTCCTGCTTCTTTTAGATACCTGTATCACAGATCCTTCCGTCAATCAACTCAGACATCCTAACTGCATGAATGTTGAATAAGTTGTGTTCCTAATCTGTTTTTCGTGGTGTTATTTTTGATAAGTTGAACTGTTTTTGCCCTTTGTGTAAAGACAGAGGCATGAGCTGTTCTTTGTGCAACCCTTTATTTGTTACAATTCTTGGACTTTATTGAATCTCTGATTTTCTAACCAGACCTTTTTATCCTCACCCAAACTTAACCCTAACCCTAACTAGAACTAGAGAAGACTATAGGTTGGATCAAAAAATAATGCTACATGAACTACACATACTACACATACAACAGCAACAGATTCCATTTAGATAATCTCTTGCATGGAAAAAAACCCTCTTATGGAACTTGCCTGTCAAATTTCTGTGCATGTACATGTAAAACATCACAACTGATAGTGACTTTTGTTATAGTTTCTTTAAGCTACTCTACTAGGTTTATAAGATCAAATCAGTTAGACAGGGAATAATTTCAATGAATTCTAGCAAAAGAGCAATTATCAGATGAAAAATGATAGATCTGTAGCCAGCTCCAACATAGTTTTCAATTTTGCTGTGGACTTAAATCAGAAAGACATGCCTTTAAATTTATCTCAAAAGCAAAACTGGACACTTATACATTATCAAAAAAATATAAAAGGTCTCAAACTGGGCAGCACTTCAAACAATGTCTTCAAATAAAGGAATGTTCTCTGTTACTTGAAATGTTCATTCTAATGCTCTACTGTTCAAATTAGCTTATGAAACAGATATGTCCCACCCATGCCAAGTTCTCTGAAGGGTGACAGAGAATAAGAATGAGATTTTTTTTTAAAAAAGTAACATTTTATACTCATTCTAATCTGAGAGGGGAAAAAAACAATCCTAAGAATGTTTTGTTTCAAGAATGATCTGTATTATCATAGTATTGTGGTCAGCATTTACGCCAAAAAGCTTAATGTTTTACTCTCTCTGTTTCATCAGAAAAGGGACAGGAAAGAACAATGCTAGAGAGCAAGTTTTATTTTTGCACAGTAGACTGAACTCAGGCTCTGAATAAAAGTATTGGAGGGGGCTTATTGAAGTGATATTCAAAATATAGTACTTCTTACCTAAACAATTTATTGAGCTTTACATTTGTGAAACCTACACAGAATGAGTTCTATGTACTAGGTTGAATGTTTCTGTCTCGTTGCATATCTGCTCTTGCTTGGAATACAGTTGTGTTTTCAGACTAAGACTTAAGTTTGATTGTATTTTATATAAAATAGACTCTCCAAAGGGATTATCATTTTGACCTTATGCAGGCTGAAAGCAATGTTGGCTTGAGTATGAGCTTCTTATAAATATTGTTGGTGCTAAACTTGAAAATGGAGGGCTGAAACTGAAAATTGTGGGGCTGAGGGTAGGTGGGGTTCTCCAGACATAAGAACAGCCAACCCAACTACTGTAAAAGGAATTCCGGATTCAATTCAGGAAAAGGTAATGGAAAACTCTTTCTTTAAAGAGGTTTAAAGCAGGGGTCCCCCCAACCCCTGGCTCACAGACCGGTACTGATCCATGGCCTGTTGGAAACTGGACCACGCAAGTGGTGGGCAAGTGCACGAAGCTTCATTTGCACATGCATGGGATTTAGGTTGAGCAGAGCACGCAAAACCATCCCTCCCCTCAATCTCCACCTGCTGCCACTGCTACTGGTCCATAGAGCCAGAAAGCTAGTGACTGCTGTGCTAATGGACATATATGGACATGGCTAAAATATTTGTTTGGATAGATTCCCTGGTCAAACGTATGTCTTGTTTTACTGGAGAAGAATGCTAAGCTTTCCTAAGGAAGTCTGAAGATGATGACTTGACCAAATCCATAAGAAAGTCTAAACACTTCTTTACTTACTAATTGTGCCATTACAATTGTTTTAAACAATACATTCCATTAGAACATGGAATATGAAAAGCATAAACCAGGGAAAACCTACAATTGAAAAAAAAAAAGCAGCACATTATATTGGGCATTTTAGAAATATGTGAACATAAGTAAATTTGCAAGGCTACTAAAATCAAACAATTATATGACATCCTATTCAGAATTGGAGAATATACAAAGGAAGCAGTGATACTAAAAAAGATGGGAACCCCAAAATAGTAAATATTCAATGAGCTTTCAAGATTCTATTACTATAGCCTTTATCACTAAAGTATTTCTTGTGCATGTGTATTTCCTGACTTGGCTTATCTCAAAGGGCTGGCACCTACAGAGCTTGGAAAGAATTTTTTTCCCCTACAGGCAATGATTTGTTTATTATTATTTATTCAATTTATATGCTAATCATCTCCTTGTCAAGTGACTCCAGGTGGCTTACAACATTGTAAAGGTAAGTACAAAATGTTAAAACCTTAAATAGTAAAATAAACACAGAATAAATAAAACCCAAAATATAACGTGGTGGAGATGCGGGGAAGGGGGCGGGAATCTCCTTCCCAGTCCACTAACCACCTCCCAGCATAGTGGTACACCCCCACTGTGCCCCCACTCTGACCAAATGGCAGAATCAGATTTTGAGGCTTTTTTGGAAGGCCAAGAGGGTATGGGGGGTGGATCTCAACTTGAGGGGTATCTGTTTCCCTATTAATTTATTAATTCTGATTTCATCTTTATTAAACAATTATATTCAAAGGCGAGGAAGAGAAGGAAGAAGAAGAAAAGAAGAAGAGTTGTCACTTGCTGTTCCTATGTCCTTGCCTTGGATAATTGCCATCTCACAGAGCTTTTGAGAAACAATTGAGCAGTGGCTTTTTTTAATGCATTCAAAATTGAACCAGGGTGCTTTTTTTCCCCCTCCTGTCTCTTTAAAATGTTATTTTGCATTTCTTATTTCAAGTAGTTAGGATTGCATGTTGAATCTGGGTGAAGTTTCATTGCAAAAACCTATCCCAAATCATTTAAAACAGATGTATTTGTGTACCTTGTACGCATTTTGGTATTTAAATATTGCACACATCCCAAATTCTTGGGAAAGGACAGGAGGATATATATTAAATTCAGGAGCCAGACATAAAGTGAGAAAATGACTGAACCTAAAGCTGTCTAGTTGACACCATCAAAGTGTGCTAAGTCTGGGAACGAGACAGGATCATGAAGAGATTATTAACTGGCCAGAGATGGAATTTCAGCCTAAAGGCATGTGTGGCCTTTTAAAAGTTTCCAGGTATTTATTTCATCAGTCTTGAATACAGAATTTCGGAGTTGGAAATACGAGGTAAATTCATGAAGAAATTGGCTATACAGGTATAAGCTTCCAAAAGTTATTTTACTAAAGCAGAAATAAACAAGAATCTGTGATATGATTTGGATATCATTGTATCCAAATTCTGCCCATAAAATATGCAATAAAAATTAAGGCAAGAATGGTGTAAGATTTTGCATAGATTTAGTACATTTAATAGCAATAATAATCATTATGCAATCCCTCCCCAATGTGCAATCTGCCTGAAATGTAAATGTGTGTGTGTGTGTGTGTGTGTGTGTGTGTGTGTATTGTGATATATATATCACAATATCACAGCATTCTCCCCCAAAGTTGCCCATCTGTGCTATAAAATAGACAGCGGAGAACTGTATTCTCATCTCAAACTGAAGATAATAACAATGAACAAAATTAAAAAATAGTGACATCTTTTACTCCTGGACAGGAAAATGACGTTTCATTTCTTTTCTACAAGTTCTCGTTCAGTTTTTTGACAAATAATTTCTTTAATAAAGTATTTCAAAGGAGTTTTGAAGACATTCTTATGGATACAATGTGATGCATGAATGTGTTAGTCTTTTCTGTATCCTTTCAAGAAATCTACAAGTTAACTGTAAAATTCCAAAACATTGTGGAGAAACGCTGTTCACAGTTTATATACATTGTTTATGTATAGAGATCCTTCCATTTCTTTCTCATGTGCTATGATACGCTACCTCTTAGCTTCGTGCTTTTTTAAGAGGCAACTGGACTTTCTGGTTTTTCTTTTTGCTTCTCATCCAAGAAGCTTCTACAGCTCCTGAAAAGCACCTTTGAAGCAACCATGACCTGGATGACTGAGAATCTCCATATTTTAACTTTATTCTTAGGAATAAAGTTGATGAAATTCTACACAAGCAACTAGCTACTACTGAGTAAATGGCTTTTGAAAATAAAGGGCCTGTGACTATAGGTAATTTGTATAAAAAATGTGAGACAATCCAATTCATTTTCTTCTCATAGCATGGGCCTAATAAGTCAAAGCAACTTGTATATTTTTTCCAATGGGTATGGGAAGGGAAACTTCAGTTGAAGTAATGTGTAATTAACTTCCCCAAATGTAAACAGCAACTATGTAAATCCTTGTGTGGATTGAGCAACATTTAAACTGTAGCAAGCAAGCAATTAAATAACTCGAATTCTCAATTCAATTTTGCAATTCTAATAGAAACAAAAAATTATATTCCTGTTATTCTTTCCCTTTCAGCCATCCCTTTATTCCAAACCCTTGATTTTAAATTATTTAAATTAAAAATATTTATAGTTACAAATTATTTAAATACTTAAAAAAATAGTACACCCTGCTTTACATGATTGTCTCTTATCTTGTATGATACTGAACCAATCCAAAGTTGCTGATGGAAAAATCTGGGCAAGGGACTTATTGCTAAAACTCTTAGCCATAACATAGTTCCATCCCTTTTTGTTCATTTATTTAAAACATTTATAAGAAATATGGGAAAGTACTGGAGAGATATTTGTCCCTCTTTAGAGTAACTTAAATTGTATACCAAAGAATCAGTGAAATACTGAAAACAACAAAACAGTCAAATAGTCCTTGTAGCATTCTTACTATTTTGTTTGCTTGGTTTTTCCCTTAATTTAAAAGTATTTATTTATTTGCCAACCATCCTGCCTATATGTTGTCCTTCAAAACAAAAGTTTTCCTAGTGTGGTTTTTAAACATTTTAAAGTCACAATTAAATGTTTCAATGAAAGACAGCATAGCTATTTTAAGACCTCAATTGCTTAGAAGCATAAAAATGTGTCAAAAATGCCATATTATAGTATAAATCTACAATTATCATGATAAAGCCTGAGAACATGGAAGTGTCTTAGTTTTATACTGAACAGAGAACAAATTGCAGGCAAACTATTGGGGAGGGTATTATTGAAAACGGGGCCACCTGCTCTTTATATCTATATGTCTACACAGGAGACATTCAGAATAGGATCACTGAAGGCAATATTAGGACATGAAACAGAGAATCAAAGAGAAGGAACCAGAGTTTTAATCTGATGACTTACCATTCTGTTCCTGAAGTTTCTGAAATCATCCTCTAAGATACATTTTATCATATCTGGCTCAGATATCACGATGTACATTCGACGACCAATGTAATACCTGTATTCAGTTACAAATGAACAGAAGAAGAAGGTTCCATTAGCGACTAAAGTAAGCAGGCAGTAGATACATGGATTTCCACAAAATAACAACACTAAGTATAGATGGAAGTCACAAATATATGCTTTCAAATATCAGAGGCTAATAAAAAATTGTTCAGTACCAGTATTCATCAGAAGTTTCCTGGTCACTACTATTATAATGTAGTAAAGAATCTAGTTTGATCTTAAGAAAAACAATTTCATTCTCGATTTTCCTTTTGGTTTATGTGAGTTGTACATCAATTTCTGGAAGCAAGTTTGAGCTGGAGAGATACACAACAGAATCCCCATTCTCCCTATTCTAGGAAAGCTAAATAAAATATTAACATTTTTGCTATGCATGGGCCTAATAAGTTGTAAAGTCCCCATGTTACACTGAAGCAAGATGTGATTTTTACTTATTTTATTTTTTATTTATTTATTTTGATTTGTCAATTGCTTACAAGATAATAGGTATAATTATATACATAGTTATGAATATATGAAATGGGTACATATAAGAAAAATAAAAGAAACAATAGTACAGGGATGGTAGGCACGTTGGTGCGCTTATGCACGCCCCCTACAGACCTCTTAGGAAAGGGGTGAGGTCAATAGTAGACAGTCTAAGGTTAAAGTTTTTGGGGTTTGGGGAAGAAACCACAGAGTCAGGTAGAGTATTCCAGACATTGACCACTCTGTTGCTGAAGTCGTATTCCCTGCAATCAATTTGTTTCTTTTTGCTGCGAGAACCCTGTCAACTGTAATATATTCAAGCAATCATAGATTTATACACAGGACTTAGTCTAAGAAGTAAGTCCAACCAACAGGGTTTAGCATAGTTCACTTTAATGTCAATCACACTATGAATATTACTGAATAAACAAGTAGTCTACATAGCACATAACCCAAATTCTTACAAGAATACATGTAGCTTCAATGTAATTTCCCTTTTCCAACTGTAATCTCACACTTTATCAAAGGGATAAAGCTAACCATTTGAAAGATACGATGTTCTTGACAAAAACCTGACCAATATGTGCTGCATTTATTTCAAAATATACAGGCAAGTGGATGTTTGATAACAGATCTACCTGACCACCTATAATGAGGCTAATTGTAGCAATTTCTTGTGCCATCAGTAACTTTAGAGAAAGAGCTTGCAAACAAATCCTACCAAAACACAAATGAATTTTAAAACTGGTGAGGGAAATTGAGCAAAATGCCTTTTATGTGAAGATGCCTTTATTGAGCCAATCTGCAATCAGGAAAAGAAGTATGAAGAAAAAGTGAAGTATAAAGCAGCCTACTACTTCCTTTCATCTCCAGCAGCAACTCTTACCTCAAACACTTTGCTCTGGTTTTTTCTACCAGCATATTTGCAGTATATTTCACCCAACCTTAATTGGTAAATAAAAGATGTTGGATGCACTGGAGCACTCAGGTGGAAGACAGATAGCTTTGGCTTTTACAGATTACTAAGTACAACCTTACCATAGGTAAACACCACAAATATTTTTCTATAATTCAAAGTAATTTGGTTTCCTTTCAAATTCTTATTCAGATCCTTTCAAACTGATTTGCAAACTGTGCTCAAAAGGACATGGTGTATAAGTTTTAATGAATACATTCAATTTTGTGTTTAGGCATTTGTGAAGAGGGCATTTGTCTCTTTCACTCCTCAAGTAAAACACCATTTTATTCGTCTTCATTTCTAATGTGTATATGTAATATTATTTATTGAGTATCACATTGTTTTCCTCTATGGAATGCATTATATATTTCCTCATTTCATCAACCAACAATTTCATGGTGTTGGCCAGAGTAATCAATGACGTGAGCTGCTCTGCTCCCCTATCACGCACATGCACACACAGCAAGATTTCTACAAATATTTATTCAACACCCACTCCCCCCCTGCAACAGGTACTCAGAAAGCACCCCGGTTGCACAGGTTCAGATTCTGAAATCAGCATGGCAAGAGTCACTGGGTAATTGAGTCAAACAGGCATACACAAAGTCCTGGGAAGCAGTACACAGGTCAAACGGGTTAGGATACATGGCATGAGAACATAAGGCATGGAACTGGGCATGCTACTCCAGCAACACTCAGTTCCTTGAGATGGGATTAAGTGAGCAATGCTACTGCAGCCCTTCAAGAAGGTGCCTCCTTCTGAGTAGTCTAGCTGACCAGCCATGGTGCCTGCCCCCTCTCTGTTCTACATAGCCTCGGATCAGGAGGAGACGTGGACTCCACCTCCTACTCATTGCTAAAAGGCGGCAGCTGCTCTCTGTCTTTGGTTGGAGCCTCCTGGCCAACTTGCTGCAACTGTGGCTAATCTCACTTAGCCTCCATATGACCAAGCTGAGGCTGCTCCATCAGGCTAGCACTCTCCAAGCCCCAATCTAGGCCATAACTCAGCTCCTCACTTTCCTCTCCTCCTCCTCCTCCAAACTTGCATCTGAAGAGGGATCTGAGGGGGCGGATCCATGACGCAATTAGCACAGAAGCATCCAGTGTCCGGTTACATATTGGGTTAGACATGCAGCATTCAGCTAATCCTTTCTTCCTAATTTTTTTATTCTGAAGTTTTTTATTCTAAAATTGACAGAAACAGCTGACCACTCTTTAGTTTTTTTTTAACTAAAACAAAGTGGCGAAACTGCAAATCAGACTGGGAATCCCTGTGCAAAGGAAACGACGAGTTAAATTTGCTCTTTAATGCACAGTATAAGGGAGAAAACAGGACGAACTAGAAATCTTCACACAGAAAAGCAAATATGACCTGTGATAGCTATTACTAAGACTAGCAGAATGGGAGTTAAGCTTGAAAAGAAGAAAATACAAGTGCCTTCTTGTAGTATCTTCTACTTGTTCCAAAGAAATAGAAAAGGGGAAATCAGTATGACATTGTATGGGGAAAAAAAGAATCCAATATGACTGTGAAGAAATTCTTGTCCTTGAATAAAAGCCCTATTTGAAAGTATATAGATAAGGTTAAAACCAGTAAGAAACCAAGGTGTTGCCATTGTAGGAGTTTACTACAGGCCATCTACTAGACAGAGGATGTGAACAATGCCTTTTTAAAATTCTCAAGAGGGCAGATTAGAATGGTAATTGAAGACTTCAGCTACCCTGACATTTTCTGGAGAACGCATTTAGGTGTGTGAGATAGAGCAGAATTCTGATGTTATAAATTTCATCTTTCAGAAATTTATTTTGTTTTTTGTTTTTTCAGAAAGGGGAAGAAATACAGAGGTCAACGATTCAGGACATAATTCTGACTAACAGAGAGGAATTGGTCAGTGGCCTAAAGGTACAAAGCAGCTTTCCAGAAATTTTTTAAACTGGTGGAAAAGCTTCACACAACGTTTGCTCATAAATGATTTAAGCATTGTCCTGGAATAAAGTACTGAGGGAGGCCCTACAGGACCCCATTATTTAGGCCTGAGCCATTCAACAACTCTATAAATGATCTAGGGAATGGAAGGCTAGTGCTAGTTATCAGATTTATTAATTGTATCATTTTAGGAAGATTGGCTAACTTCTTAGAGGACAAAGTACTGGTCAGATCCATCAGGGATAACATTCTATAACAAATATATCATTATAAATCTGGGTAGGCAAATCAAATATCTAGGCACAGTTTTGTGTAGTCTTGGTTTGGAAGCATTGTGTGTATGAGATGGATGGAAAATACTTAGGACAATTCACATCCTGGTCAGTGTCTTTTCTCACTTTTACCATCAGGCAGAAGACACAGAAGCCAACTGGACAAACAGATTTAAAAACAGCTTTTATCCATGGGCTGTCAGACTCCTAAATACAACTACAATCACTCAATGCATACATGGAAACAGGTGACTGGTCTCTCCCTAATTATTTGTATATGGACCATTTTCTATATTTATGTTGTATTGTATTTTTGTTATGGATAGCACCAGCAGGAGCAAAATCAATTTTCTTGTATATATGTACAATGACCATAAAGGTTATTATTATTATTATTATATACCTTATTCATTAAACATGAAAATCAGTCAACTGAACATTCAAAAATGCATCACAAATACCATTGACTGGTGCTAATGGTTGATATGGGTTGCTGCCAGCCTCCTAGGTATCAACCAAGGACCTTCTTAAGATGTACGATGTTCCAAGTAGCGCATTTTTTTTTGCAGTTCCGCTGGTGTTATTGCAGGAAGCTGCAATTTCTTGATGTGTTTTGTAAAATTCTTGGACATAGTACCAAGTGTCCCGATGATAATGGGTGTCACTGTTACATGTTTCATCCATAACCATGTAGTTTCAGTGGCCACGTCATGATATTTCCTGATTTTTTCCCAGTTCTTTTTCTTCGACTGTGGTGTCTCCTGGTACAGCGATATCAATAAATTGTACACTTTGGCTCTCAACAAACATAATATCTGGCATTTTCTATTCCAAATGGCGATTCGTCTGTATTTGAAAGCCCCACAAGATCTTCACCATCTCATTTTTGACAACTTTTTCCACTTTATGTTCCCATGACCTTTTGGCTACAGGCAGGGTGTATTTTTTACCTAATGACCAGTGGATTAATGGATTTAGCAATTCGATCATGTCTAGCTTTGTAGTCAGTTTGCATGATTTTGCTGCACTCGCATATTAAGTGTGAAACAGTTTCAACTTTGTCATTGCAAAGTCGGCAATTTGGATTGTCAGAGGATTTTCATATCTTTGCTTCCATGGCATTAGTTTGTAGTGCGTGTTCTTGAGCAGCAAGTATTACACCTTCCGTTTCTTTCTTGATGGTTCCTCTCTTAAGCCATGCCTATGTCAAGTTGTTATCACATTTTCCTTCAATGTTTTTCAAGTGCTGTCCATGCAAAGCTTTGGTTTTCCATCCATTTAATCTGTCATCCAGCTGTTTTCCCTTATATTCTGCCTTTGTTTCTGTTGCTTTTATAATGTTCTCTGTTTTCACAGCCTGCAGCAATTTTTCTGTTCTTTGGTTCATATAACCATTCAAACTTCGTTTTTCTTCCACAGTTTGATAGATTTGCAATAGCCCTCTGCCCTCTATTCTTCTTGGCAGGTATAACCTGTTGATGTCATGATGATGATGATGATGATGATGATGATGATGATGTAAGAGTACTTAGTGAGCCACCAGCTCAACACAGGGAAGCAGCTAAAAAGCCCAGTGCAATGTGGGGCTCCCTGAAGGGAACTGTGTGTACAATTGATCATGTTTAGCTTGCAAAAGATTAAACTAAGCGAGCCATAATCTGAATCTAAAATACTTTGTCATGTGCAAGGATAGATGTGTTCTCCACTGAAACAGAGAGCAGGCAAAAACTTGTGGGTTCAAAATAAAGGAAAGGAGATTTAAGATGAAGATTAGGAGGAATTCTTGATATTAATAGCTATTGCAGGGTGGAACATGAATAGACACCCACCCCTCCTGCAGTTGCATTAGAATAATAGATCCCTGCACTAAGCCAAAGAAATGGACTCAATGATTTAAAATGTCTCTTTCAACGCATACTCTATGAAAAGATATTGCCAGAAGTGAAAACTTCTTAGAAAACTTCTTTTTACTATGAAGGTGAGTTTTTTTAAAAAATACAACTTGCTAGAGAAAAAAAGAAGGGAAGGCATTTTGATTTATCATTTGGGCTTACTCCAATCCAGATGATGATTCCACAATATAAAAACTGAAGAGAGAATCAGCAAACATACCATTCATTCCCTACAAAGTGCAGATTAAGCTTCGCAGAAACTGAAACACAGTTTCTCCAGTTCTAATCTTTAGGACATATTTCTGTTTAATTCTAGTTACAAATAAATGGTCCTGAGACCCAGGGCCTCAACACAGCAGGAATCATGAAAGTGGACAAGTAATACTACTGTACATAGTTCATTAAACAAAAAAATGATAGGACTACATGTTTAAGTCAAAACCTGTCTTTCTTTACACAAGGAGCTTCCGTACTGATTCTCAGAGTGTTTCAGGGGGTTGGGATGATATATTTCATCTTACATTATGTGAATGTAATAACCTTTAAGAAGAGATTGGACTGCCATTTATCAGAAATGGTGTAGGGACACCCGCTTGGGTGGGGGGTTGGACTAGATGACCTAAAAGTTCCCTTCCAACTCTGATTATCTGTTAATCTGAATGAAAATGTTGTTTTTTCCTCGCTTCAACATGGTACAGCTCTCTTGGCTCCTGTATCACAAAGTTTTCTCCTGAGTATGTCTAGTCTAGTCAAAAGAAGGACTAATGGTTACATGATAGCAGTGTTCCCAAAATTTGAGGATGCTGCCACAAAGAAGAAGGGGTCGACTTATTTTCCAAAGCACCAAGAAGGCAAGACAAGAAGCAATGGATGGAAATTAAACAAAGGGAGAAGCAACCTAGAGCTAAGGAGAAATTTCCTGACAGTGAGAACAATCAACCCATGGAACGGCTTGCCTTCAGAAGTTGTGGATACTCAATCACTGGAGGTTTTAAAGAAGAGACTGGACATCCATTTGTCTGAAATATAGGGTCTTCTGTTTGAGCAGGGGGTTCTACTAGAAGACTTCCAAGGTCCCTTCTGATGATGAAAATGATGATGATGTTGATGATGATTTACCTGGAAGGTGGGTAGCCAACTGTATCCTTGAAGATAGGGTGCTCACTGATACTCCTTGGCCATCTCTGAATCATGTCAGTGCAAGAATCATGCAGGCCAACTATGGAAATCTCACCATTTGGGAGTAAAGTGTGGAAAGCCATTTATTTTCCACTAGTTCAGGGCTGTCAAACTCGCAGCCCATGGGCCAGATGCATCATACGCTGGCCATGTCCAGTTGAGCAAAGGAGGAAAAAGTTGCAATACATCACGTGATGCCACCATGACAATGCAAGTTTGACACCCCCTGTACTAGATGAAAAGAGAATAGCTGAAAAACTCCAGAGTTTTCCACAAAGATATAGTGATTTCTATCACTCTGATTCAGCCTTATGAAAAATCTTGTTTTCAGACGTAGCCACATTTTTATATCTCTAGAGACAATTTCAATTTTAGAATGGTGTTGGGAGGAAATCTAGATTATTATGGGCTAGGTGACAGGCATATTTATCAAATATTTATATTTACAAATATTTATATTTTTCCCCATATATATCAGAGACATTTGCTTATCAAGAACAATTCTGTTACATCACCTCAAGAGGGAGCCAAAGAGATTTTGTTCCCACAAATTAGGTTGCTGGGTTACTAATGTCTGCGTATGTTTTCTTGCAAGTTAAAAAGGAGGAAGAAAGAAACTGTGAGAGAGAAGAGGTCTAGATCGGCATAATGTAAGTAATCACCCTTCAAGATGTTACAATTTTATGTTTGTTTTTAAAGGGTTGCACAGATCACATACTTCAAAAACAAAAAACCCATACACCTCCCAAATACCGATTCCTATAGGCAAATATCTATTATTATTGAAAAGTTAAAGATATATTGCGCACACTTTCACTGTCCTAACACTTTATTCATTTATCTGTACTAAATAAAGCTTCAAGTAAACAAAGAAACCAAATAGTGAAATGAAAGAGAAGTGCACAGATAAAACAGTTGTCAGCTAAAGACTTGCACATCTAATTAAACAAGAACCTACTACATCACAAGACTTTTTCTATACCAGTATAGCCTGGGGAGGGAAGGAGAAATATATGTTCAAAACAATGTAGAATTGCCCCCTCCCCCAGCCAAAATAAAAGCTGAATTGCAAAAAAGGAACTGGTCTGAGGGCATAAGCAGGCTGATATGTCAAAAAGGCTATTTATAGAAAAAAATAGACAAAAAAAACCATCTTCTATTTTTATAGACTTTCTCATTCTTGTTCCTAGAAAAATCATTATCCATATTATTATTATTTTATTTTTGCGGGTGCCTTCTTATTCTTTTTTAAAACACATACTGCTAAAATGGCCATTTACCAGGGATATAACTTGCTCCTTGGGAGTTCCTTGAAATCACATCTTAACACACAGGAACCTTGCTTCTTTTTCCTAATGCATGAATAACCAGGATAACCATGCAACATCTAACCTGCTCATTTCATAATTAGGCTCCTAGTAGATCAATATATTTTGAACTACTGATAATCTACTACAAAACAATTAGAATAAGAATAAGTCTTAACCAAAATGCAATTTTGTGGTTTTTAAACTAGTGGAGAACAGTCAGAGGTAGAATAAATAGAATTAGTATAAATAAAGCAAAAATCATTTTTCAAAAGTACGGAATGGGAAAGACTCAATAGGAAGAATTATATCCCTTTTAGCATATATGAAATCTACAGAGAATGTTATTAGTGACCATGTTAGTGAGCAGTGGATGTTATTATTGGGAAAGAGTTGTCAATCAATCAGAATAGAGCTGGAAGAGATATTGGAACATTGCTATCATGTCACCCCTAGTCCTTCTTTTCTCTAGAGTGGCCATATCCAATTCCTGCAACCATTCTTCATACGTTTTTGTCTCCAGGCTTTGATCATGTTAGTTTTTTTCTTCTATGCACTTTTTTCAAGTCTCAATATCTTTTTTTGTAATGTGGTGACCAAAACTGGATGCAATAGTCCAGGTGTAATCTTACTAAGGATTTATAAAGCGGTACTAATACTTCATGTGATTTTGATACTATGCCTCTGTTTATACAACCAAGGATATTAGCTTTTTTGGCTACTGCTGCATATGCTGGCTTATCTTTTTTTTTTTTTTGTAAATTTTATTTGAGTTTTCACAAAAAAAATACAAATAAAACATCTTTTTTGAAAGTAGCATAATGCCGGGTTACATTTCTTCGTACAGACACAAATTCAATTTCATGCTCATTTTTATGTTCTATTCCATATCTTATTACTGTTTTATATTTTCTACATAGCTTCTCCCCTCTTTTAATTTTCTCAATTTTATTTTAATTATCTTATCTCAATTCAAATCATTATATTTATACTTTTTGTCTGTCCTGTTTCAATTTCATATTATCTTTTCTCATTAAACAAAGGTTCTCCTGTAGTTGCTGATTGGAGTATGACACCTTTATATCTTTTAATTTTATCCATTTAACTCTTATTTAAGCTTCAGTATATACCTTAGAGTTATAACATTCAATATAATACATAACTTCCATTCGGATTCTGCTTGGTACATTCTTAAAATACACACTATATTCTTTTAAAAAAAGATAATAAATATATGTAATTAAAACAACACATTCCATTCCAATTCAATTCTATCATTAATATTAATATTCATTAAAATCTTAACTTCTTTAACATTACTTTTAAATTAAATATCATACTATGGGAACAGTTATAAGCTTTCCATAATTAATTCCCCCCCCTTTCACTTATATTTTATAAACATTAACTAATTAAAATGTTCCCATCCCTTCCTAATTCAATTTTCTCATTTATTTTATTAACAAACATTTCACTAGATTACAGTAACTATTTTATCCCTCATTTTAATCATACATTGTTTCCAATTTTCTAAAATTATTTCTATTGCTAATATAACAATACAATTCTTATGTACCTTTACAGAATCCCTTTTTCAGTTAAATTTTCACCCATTATCTCTAAATAGGCCCTGTTTCTCTATATCTTGTTTCTGTCCTTTGTAACTTCTTTTCCTTTCCTTCTTCCTTCTCTTCTTTTCTCTCCTCTTTTTACCCCCTTATCTCTCTACCTCTATGACTCTCTACTGTATTCCCCTTTTCTGTTGCTTTCCAATATTATACTTATTTTTCAAACAATTTTTCTTTTCTTTGGTTGTTTTTTTAAGTCTTAAATTCTCCATTCTCTTTCCCCACTTTCCTTTTTCTTCCCCACATAGCATTACTTGTTCATTAAAGATGGCTTCTTCTTTGTCTCAGTCTTCTTGTTTTGCAGACGTTTCTTGTTGTTTCTCATAGTTCCAAATCTCCATTTCTAAGAATTGAAAAACAAAGCCAAAAGAACCCCTCCCTTCTTGTGCATCTTCTTTGTACTTTTTAAGTTCCATTTTCAATTCATCCAGAAGTAGTGCCATTGTATAAATTTTTAAACAACCACCCAATTAATTTTAGTCATTCAAATGCAATAACCAAGAATCCAAAGATCACCAAGTAATCCAAATACATGCAAGCTGTTTCTTTTTTGCTCTTTTTTTTCACTTTTTTTCACTTTCTCTTCCTGGGGTTCTACTATTTAGTTGCCAAGTTTCAGTTAAATGTATCTTTTAGAAGTCCTTTTATTCTTTTTCTCTCCTTTCCTGCTTATAAAAATTTTTAGTGTCCAGAAATCTTTATTATCCATTTGACATTTTGTTTTATTTTCAGCTTAATTGCCTGTTGATGTCAAAGCAGATGTTTTTTCCGATTTCTTATTTAAGTCTCTTAGTTGTTGGTATAGGGAAAGGGAGAGAAGAAAAAAAAAACCAAACCTTTCCCTTTTCACTTTCCTTCGCTGCTTCAGAATCTTCTTTGGGAACGATGTTATTTTTTTTTAATTTAAATTCCAGGGTACCTTAGTTGTTGCTTTTGCAATTTAACCTGGTCAGCCAAAACTTTCACTTCTTATCTTCCTCCTGCATATTCTTTTTCAGTCGAGTTCTTCTTTGTGGTGGCCATTTCTGACCACCGCTGCAACCGCCTTCAGGAAAGGAAGTAATGGCCAGCTGAGGAGGAGAGATGCAGCTCTCCTCAACCCTGCTGGCAGTCTCCCCCCTCTTCACCACCTCTACGGGGTGGCTTAGCCCCGAAACCAGCTGGCTCAGGGTGCTCCAGTGGCGAGCCCAGACTGAAACCACGAACGATTGCAGATTTCTATCTATCACCAAAGAAGCTCAAACCGGAAGCCCCATATGCTGGCTTATCTTTAAGTGATTGTTCACTAGCACTCCAAGGTCCCTCTTACTGAGTTGTGCATGTTAATATTTTCCATAAAGTTTGAGATGTAAGAAGGCTTCTAACAAAATATTGTGCCCGATTATTGAGCAATTGAGGATATCTCATTTTGCTGAAATTTCTGATTCAGCTCTTTCTTTTAGAAAAAAAATGTTTTCATACCATATGCTTATTTTCTATTTTTATTTTGATCTCTCTCCATCACAGAAGCAGTCGGCCACATTCTCTGATCAGAAATATAGATAGTAATGTAGTTATTTGTCCTATTGAATCTCTGCGAATATCTAGTTTCAAAAAGCTGAAATATATTTTGACAATGAAAATATATTGAATGAATGAAAATCAAAACTTGAATAAATTCACAATTCTTTTTTACACTTTAGTTTGTATTCTCTTTCTTTCATCTGAGCAGTTTCTGGTTTATATCTAAGTTTTAGAGGTCAAGGATAATTTTTTTGAATTGGAATACTCCAAACTGCAGTCAAAAACCATGATTTGTATCAAAATGCAATGAAAAACTATCACACTGACAACAGATGTAGTCTGACTCTTGCAATATCAATGCCTATTGTGATAACACAGACAGACATATAGATAGTAATTACAAGTTTGCTAATCTGTTCTCAATTCCCAGTTAATTTATCCATGGAAACTTTTGCTTGCAAAAAAAGTGTTCAAATCTTCAGTGATGCATATTATTCTTATATCTTAAGCTTTCTAGTCAACACCTACCTTCTTCAACAAGAGGAAGCCTACAGCTCCAATTAGTTCAATTATATTAGAGGCCTATTTATATACAACCAGAGGGCATCACATTAAGGAAATACAATTTATGGTAAATAAAATTTACCCAACATTAGATCATTCATTATTTCAGAAACCATGCCATTGTTATTTGCATGCTATACTCCAGATTACAAATTGCTGTTATCTATAATGGTAGCATCGCCCAGTGGATTTGATCAAAACAAGCACTTGGATAAAGTCTTCAAATATTCTGAGCATTTAATGTACATTTTCTTAGCAATACTTATTTACTCATCCTTTTTAACAACTGAATAAAGTAACTCAGCAGTATTCTCAATATATTGCAAATGATGGGGTTCAGGAGAAGAAGGTTAGCGTATTAAAGGCACCTTGTAAGTTGGTGACAAGATCTAAGCAGGGGACTCCAGGCCTCAGTTTGTCAATTGCGAACTACAAATATTCCTTGGGGGTTTTGTAATATTTTGTCTGCTACTTGTATATTTGTATAGTAAGAATCATGGACATCTAAATAGTCACAGTTGTTTTTCATTTTAATCACTCTTTTAGACTTATTTACATTCAATCCCAAATCTTCCTATTTCCCCCCTTCCCTGTCATTCATTAATGCTACATTAGGCATTAAGTCTTTATACAATGTGCATTTGCCACCACTTAGGTTCTGCCTCGCTTCACAGACAGGCACTCCATAAAGAAGAGGCTTGTATGTGGGAAAACACCTGTGCTCGTTCTCTCTGTTTATAGCAAGGCCATCAACTTGCAGACAGCTTTGATCTGCCTTTCTGTTATCAGTTCTATGCATTTCAAACATGTTGCATGCATCATAATAAAAAGGGAGAAAGAGCAGGATGTAAAACAAGGCCTTGCTTTATTCTTTAGACCAATGCCTGGCAGAGCCACACAGAGGAGCACCTGAAAAACCAAATGCAAAGGAAAGCGATATTATCTTTTATCTGGCTGAGAGTAAAAGGGGGAAATTGTCCTCTTAAAAGAGAGGGGAGGTGGGGAACAAGCATGCTGAGGTGAAATGCTTTTTTCTAAAGTGTCCATTCATTTCTGAAGAAAACAGTGGGAGTGAGGTTATCCTGCCTCTTAGCTTTAGATAGCCATATTCATAGCAGGTAGTGAATCTCCCAGCAAATAAAGCACACATTGATTTCTTTAAAAATAGATATTTAGCCATTACTACTTGCCTGATATATGTGTATGTGTGTGTGTGGTTTTTTTTATGTGTCGTGATTTAATAAGCCCCGTGAAAAGCTTGAAAGTTGCTTTGACAAAGCCAACAATTTTGAACCTTTAGTGTCTGTGTGCATCTATTTTTAAATGAAAGCATAGTTGTACTCATATTTTATATTAGGTAATTGCATTCTATGGCAAATTTCTAAAATTGCTACAAGAATGGACATGACCCTTAAGATTTCAGGAGGCAGAGAGGCTGGAAAGAATAAAAGAGCCAGCAAAGAAGCTGCTTACAGATAATAAACAGGGAGGAAAGTACATTTCTATTTTTACATGCATCATAATTATAGGTACATTAAGCAACACAGGTTGGCAATTTGCTTTTCTTAGGTGAAGAAAGGTATGTCCTTGGCATACATATTGTGAAGTTAGCCCATTTTATTATTTATAAGAAATGTACTTTATCACATATATGTAGTGTTTACATCAAAGGGGGGGTGGGGAAAAGGTATGATGTGTGAAGGACATCCTTTCTCTCACTTAATATGTTGCTATTGCTTTAGACTATTTTTTTCCTCTGGCAAATTTTACATGGTTTCATAGTAGGAAAAACAGAGTAGGAAGCTATCTTCTGCTGAGTTAGAATCCATAAATTTTCTGAACCAGAATTGGTCAACAACAGTCTTCTTTGGGTTCAGGTAGGATTTTTTCCCAGCCCTACCTGGAGATGCCAAGAGCTGAAAATAAACCTAGTTTGTTGACCCTTGTTCTTATAAAGTTAAACATCTGGGAACAGACTTGTGCACATTGTTTTGTTCAGTCTAATTTAGAATGTAGAAGCAGTTATTCAGAAATAATAGGTGCTTATGAAGTAATTCTGATCCTTCAGCAAGAAGATGGCCAATGATTAGTCAATAAACTACAAATGGCAGCTTTCTCAGTGAAGAATTGCCCTATAGTCCATTCGTGTATCTAGCCTGGCCAGTAAATTCTTCTGGCTCCAATTTTTTAGCTGTATAGATTTGGTTCACAGAGCATTCTAAACCATAGTTTAACAATATGCAAACCACAATGTTTGGGTTTGTCATAAATTCATTGTATGAATCAACCAAATTCCATTCTGGTTTAGTTTGATATGAAAGCTGTGTCTGAATATATCCATGTAATCATAATTATGTCTTGATTTTGCATTTTAGGCCTTTCAGTTCTGACTTGTTCCTGCCTTCTGGCTTGTTCCTGGTTTCTGGATTCCCATTCCTAACACTGTTCAATTATTGACCTAACTGAACAAGCAATTATTTCCCACATGTTCTGTTTTAAGCAGGTCTTAATCATATCCTTTGACCTAGACCTGTGATGGTGAACCTATGGCACGTGTGCCGGAAGTGGCATGCAGAGCCATCTCCGCCAGCACGTGAGCCATTGCCCCAGAGCAGGTCCACTGCGCAGATGTGCATTACTGCCTGTCCGCCAGCTGGTCGGGTAGCTGCCGTGCATGTGGGGGGCACATGCAGGAGATGCACATGCATGTGCAGAGATGTGTGGCATGTACAGGGGGTCATGCACACATGTGCAGGGGGCGTGGGGGTCCCCGTGTGCATTGCCTTATGGCAGGGGTGGGATTCTACAGGTTTGCACCTATTTGCTAGAACTGGTTGTTAACATTCTAAGCAGTTCGGAGAACTGGTTGTTAGAAGAAATTACTGGCCTAATCTTGTAAGGAAGGCAGGAAGGAAACTTTCTGTGTTGCTTACAGAAACTGCCTCTCCATTAACTCTTATTACATTCTTGGCAGGACTAGACTTCCGGTCTCTGGAACTTCTCTAGAGTTTTTTTCCTCCTTTGCTGGTACTTTGCTTGTGTGGAGTGACCATTCAAAGTTACAATGGCACTGAAAAAAGTGACTTATGACCGTTTTCACACTTATGACTGTTGCAGCATCCCGACAGTCATGAGAGGCCAGGTGAGGAGATGCGTGCCTCAATGTGAATGATGTTGAGTTGGCCATGCCTAGCCAGTCACATGACCACCAAGCCATGCCCACCAACTAAGTCACGCTCACAGAACTGGTTGTTAAAAAATTTGAATCCCACCCCTGCCTTATGGGTGCTGGTGTGCGCGCACACTTTTGGCACGCAAGGACAGAAAGGTTAGCCATCACTGACCTAGACAATTCCACAAAAACTGCAGTATTTCTGACATTAAACTTTTGTGGAATTATTTTTCTTATTAACTGGGCTATGTTTTCTAATGCATGGTAATTCAGGACCAAGAAACTTCATACCTATCTTCCACCAGGGAAATTTTTTAAAAAAAAATATCATTTCATTAGTAACTTAAAGAATAAATTTGTATTAAATCAAGAAAGGTGCTTGGGCTGTTATCTGTTCAGGGTGTTGACAACAAGCCCAATAGACAAAAAGTCCATTCAGACAATTATCAAAATAATTTAAAGAACTGCATGTGGCTATTTCTACTGATAGTTCATTTAAGGGTTTTCTCTCATAATTGCACCAATGACAGCATACCAGAAAGCTTGCTTTGTGCATAGGCTATACCTAGACCGCAGGTGATTAATTTTTAAAAAAAGAAATTTTAGCATAGTTTTCAAGCCTTATTGCATATTATCAATAACTGTCAAGTGAACAGAGTTTCAAATTTCATCCAAATTAAAGTAATCAGAACTGCAAACTGGAAGCAGGGGCAGGAATACATGATGCGATGACCCAGGGTGGGATATAAAATAAACACAGTCACAAAAAACAGGTAAAGCCCCCTTTTATTCCTTCACTTTGCTTCTAAGCTCCAAATATCCTTGACTGCAGACAAAAAACTCCCACACAAGCAGTTACAAGAAGAAAGAAATGCATTTAAATTATAAAAAGTAAAAAAAACCACACAAACTAGACAAGATAAGGTCTTGAAGACGTCCACAGATATCAGAATATACACTGGGAAGGACACCAAATTCAGAGAGGAACCATCAACTAGAGATACTTCCACGCTTTGTTTCCAGCACTCGCCCATACGCATGTTCGTCCTCTTATTCAGTTGTCACAGCCGCAGCCCATGAAGAGGATCAAGGCCCTCTCCTTCCCAGTAGACCACGCCTCTCCCTTATCCTCTCCTCCCTGCGTACCCTAGGATGGAGAGGGGATGAGCCTGGGTCCTCCTCTGACTGCCCAGCCAGCCTCTGCCCTTTCCCAGCCTCCTGCACAACCTCTGGAGCCACACTTCCATTCCCTGTCGGCTATTCCTCCTCTCCCTCAGAGTCAGTCTCCACCAGGGGCATGACACATGGCATGCTATTTCAGATTTACATACACATAGTCGCCCCTTATTGTATCACTACAGTATCTAGCTTACAGAAAGAAACAACAATTGAAAAGATTTTGCAGCGGACATAAGGAAGTGTCCCACTGACTTTAAATGAAATTTTCATATGTGTATGAACTTTTAGAACTCCTCCCCACTTATCTATAAATATATACAGATATACAAATACATTTAGCTATTTTCATTTGATTGTATGCATATGTGGTATTTGGATTGCATACAAAGCCCGTAGAAAAAGTGATGACTGAATGAAGTATAAGAAAAATAATTCCACCCATCTATCTCCCCTATTCCCTTCGCTTCCTTTCCTTCCTGGTAATGAAAACAGGCAAGGCTGCGACAACATTTTTTATATGATATTGCATACAGACAACTATTCTTTCAGCTTGCTCTTTTAAATGACACTCTAAACACATCAGCATTTGTTACACTTTATTATTTTTTTCTAAAAATTCCACAGTGAAATGTTGAATACCCTGCCTTAAAAAGTGAGCCTATGTTATTATTATGTTCCCATATAATCCAAAAACATTTTTTATCACGTCTACATTTTAAAAATATTGAAAAAGGAAGAAAAGTTTGAGTTGTTAAGTATACAACACTGCTAAATCAAGCTTTCAGTGAATGCTGTTTGTACAGTTTTTCCAAAAATAGCCAATCATGAAGGCCTGCAATAAACCGCTTACTTAAGGGTCAGTAAGTAATAGCCTGTTCTGCTACAGCTGCTAATTCAAGGGTACTTCTAGACGGAAAGCTTTTTAATGCCTCTCGGTAATTGCTATTGTTTTGTAAGCTACATGTAGAATTGCAATCAACTTTCAACACTTTATGGGTGGAGCGCTTTTTAAATATGTGAAGAATATGTGTTAAAGCATCCTTAATAAACTTGCATGATTTTTTTTTATTAAAGACAAAATAAACAAACAAAAACGTTCAGGGCCACTTAAAAATTGAGTTGTAAAAACTCACACAGTTAAAGTGGGACTGACCAGAAAAGCAGATGAGAAGATATGCTCAAGTAAAGGAAGACAACAAGGGAATTCAAGGCCCTGAAATGTTGTTTGCGACAATCAAAACCACAGAAGATATTAAAATGAACCACACATGCAATCTGTTGTTCCATTTCTTCCAGTATCAGTGGAATTCTGTAAATTTTGAAAACATGTGACAGCATTAAGGAAATGATTTGATATTATATACAGGCAGCACAGTTTTTTTTCCTGCTACTTTTCCTTAACTCTGCTTTGACACTGAGTCTAATTCTCAATGTTTCTCTTCTATAACTCAGTTTGAGTTTGGTACAGAAATTATATTAAATAAGTCATATGAAATAACATTTCTCTATTCTGCATACTAGATATATGAGCAGATATAGGGTCCATCACACTTGAAGAGTGGCTATAACACAAAAGCACATCTTTTGCATGTAAATTATCCCAGATGTATCTGCAATTAAAACTGAGACAGTAACTAATGCTTAGTTCATATATCATAATAAACTATGATTTCAAAAGTGCAGCATTTGGGTTCAATATAACACTAAATCAGAACCAAACAACCACATTGTGTACTAACACAATGTGGAAACCAATTTATGAACAGACATATTAGTTTACATCAAAGGTGTCAAACTCGTGGACTGTGGCCCAGATGCATCACGCACTGGCCATGCCCACACCCGGTTTAGCAAAAAGGGAAAAAGTTGTGATATGTCATGTGACACCGCCATGATGATGCAAGTTAGACACCCCTGGTTTACATGAATAAAGTCCAATCTAATGACAGAAAATCACTTATATTAATCTTACAATGAAGCCAAGGGCTCATACAAACAAGAATCTGGGAATGAAAACAAATATTTGGGATACTGTGCAGATATGGGGAGAATGCAGTTAATGGAATGGGCAAATTATTAAAATTGTTTAATCAAGGCAGGGATGTATTTGAAGAAAGAGTAATTTAACACTCTCATTATATGACTTGCAAGTTAAGTGTATAATGCATAATGTGTAGTCTTGTGGGGGTGGGGGGGTCACAGGGCCCCTCCAAAACCATGGGACTGAACACTCCACAGACACACCTCCCAATCTTGGAACTCTTTGTCTTTTGAATTTTTATAATGTTGTTTTATAGTTTTTAAAAAAAGTTAATTTAAATTACTCCATTTTTAAAGCTTAATTTTATTGATTAAACTGTACACTGCCCAGAGGGAATTCTGGGGGATCATATAGACCTGACATATCTGAAAACTATCAGGTTGGTAAGCCTGGGTTACCTTTTTAAAAAACGAGACATTAGCAGAGAGCATCTTGTTTGGTGGGTGGGCATCCTAGTATTCCAAGATTGTTTTGGCTTCTATTGTTGTAACAGGCTGTACCAGAACTACATCGGTGAGCATATGTCATCTTTTGCTGCTGCTGATTAGCTGAATCAGTATTCCATTTCATTAATGCATAATGAAAGCAGTTAATAGGATTGGGCTTCTCAGCTCTGAATAGAAATGTGATGCTAATAAAATAAGAGGTCACCTCTCCTGCCTGAGAGGAAGAAACTGTGGACAATACTTTATCTTGGCAACCCCTGGAAAACAAGAGTGTTTTTAAATGTTTTTCGAAGCCAGTTGCCATTGTTATTTGTCCATTTCATTACCTGTGTTTGGTTGTGACATTTTAACTCAGCTCATCTGAGGCTCATTTTGCCTGCATTTGAAAAAAGACAGCTTTTATCTGGCTAACCTTTTGTGAAATGGCAAAGTTTTTAGTGGCCTAGCCTACTGCTATGAGGGAAGGGTTGTTTCAAATATGACATTCTCTTTTGTACACTGAAAAAAAAAACAGTTTGCTTGTTTAGTTATTTAGTTATTTCATTAAATTTCAATATTATCATCTCACTATCAAGTGACTAAAAATATTTCATATCATGCACATTTTCTTAACACAGAAATGATTAAAATTAAATACATTGAATATAACTATTAATGTATTACTTTGATCAGTTGGATAAAGATTTTATGTGCCTACAGTGTCTGTGTGAGCAACATTCCTGTATGTGTTTCTGTTTTACATACACACAAACACACAACTGTTCATCCATATTCAGTCTATTTACATAAATAATGTACCAACGTGAGCAATGTCCCCAAAGAAGAAAAGAAAGAAGTGGAGATGGTAGGCACTGTGTAAATTGCTGACTTTTTGATTTTACATACCTCATCACATTTCTTTTCCCACTTTATATATATATAACATTGGCAACTCTGATTTTGCTGCTCTCCTATATTTCTCCAGGGCACTTGACCAATTAATTCCTTCCTTTCCTAAGTATGGTTGACCGTGACATTGGGACAACCGCCTCTTTCCAGTTCAGCCTGGTTTTTACATAATTCTAAGCTATATAAGCAATCTGTTTTCTGAAAAAGTAACTTATGTTTGGTCCCAATACAAACTGAGAAACAACACAGCTGTTCTCCGGATTTTCAGTTTGTTTTGCTATAAAAATACCACAATTGTTTTGCTGGGTTAAAGCTAAATCCACATACAGAACCCCAGGATTCTGCATCCAGCCTGTAGGGCAACAAAAGGTAGGAAAAAAATTATTCTTGAAACTCATTTCAAGTCAGGATTCAAGGATCAGTCTTGTTAAATGTGAAATCAGCAGAATAAGAAAGCAATATATGTAGATGTTATGTAGGCTTACAAATAAACAAACAAACAAACAAATAAATAAATAAATAGATAAATAAGAACATGCATCTCTGAAAAACAGGGACCTATGTTCACATTTGTTTATTTATTTGGTATATAAAATCAAAATGGGGCTCTTCAGGAAATGAAAATCCTTATGGTCTCTGTCCCTGCAGGGGGATATATTAGCGAGTAGCCAGCTGTCTGTTCAGCAGCTGTAAGCTTTTCTTCTATTCTCTTAAGTAAATAAGTGGACACTGTGGAAGTAAGAATGATTTCTAAGGATAGATTGGTATGGAAAGGTATGATGGTTTGTTGGTATAAACAAGATTTAACTGGGTCTCTTTTTCATTTTCTTATCTCGGGTCTTTAATTTTGCAGGCCTGCTGTTTTTACTCTTTTCCCCTGAGTTATGAATAATACTGTTTACTCCAAAAGGAAACAGCTAGATAGGTTAGTATGTATGTTAAGTATAAACAAAAATATGAGCAACTGATTACAAAACCCCAATAATAAAAGAAGGAAAAATAACTTTTACAGTTTGATGCACACATTCACATACGAATAATTGTGCATGACAACACACTATGATCTGTCACCCATGCCACTAAATGAACATGCAGCTCATAATCACTAGTGATGTCATTCATCATTATATGAACATGCAGCTTATCCAAGGGAAGATTTGGCTGAATACTGTACAGTATGAGAATCCAATCCATTGTGACTGACTGATAGATTTTGTGCCTTTTGATTCAGTATCGACTTCTGGCAACTGCCTAGACAAGCTGCCGCAGTTTTCTTAATGACTTTCTTCAGAGAGTTTGCCCTTGCCTCCTTCTTAGGATTGTAAGTGTGTGACTGGAACAGGTCACCTGGCTGGAAAGCAGGACTAGAACTCACGGTCTTCCGGTTTCTAGCCCAATGTTTTAATCACTACACTAAACCGGCTCTTTGGTAAAATATCATTCCAATGTATTTGTTCACTCAAGCTATATTGCCTCCTTTGACTTTTCTGGGTTTGGGGCAGTCTCATTTTTTATTTCTTTTTGCCCATTCCAGGAAAAATAGCACAAACATTGCCTTTGATGATATGAGGATATTTTAAGCATGAATGATGGGAAATATATTCAAGTGGACTCTTTGTTCTAGTATGCTATTTGACATGATAGCAGTATTCCAATTGAGGGGCTGCCACAAGGAGTGGGGGGAAATCAACCTATTTTCCAAAGCACCAGAAGGCAAGACAAAAAGCAATGGATGAAAACTGAAAAAGGAGAGAAACAACCTAGAACTAAGGATACATTTCCTGACAGTAAAAACAGTCAACCAATGGAACAGCTTGCCTTCAGAAGTTGTGGGTGCTCCCATACTGGAGTCTTTTGAGAAGAGGCTGGACAGTCATTTGTCTAAAACAGCAATAGCCCTTAGACTTACATACTGCTTCACAGTGCTTTACAGCCATCTCTAAGCAGTTTACAGAGTCAACATATTGTTCCCAAAAATCTGGGTCCTCATTTTACTGACCTCAAAAGATGGAAGGCTGAGTCAACACTGAGCTGGTGAGAACTGAACTGCCGAACTGCTGGCAGTCGGCAGACATCAGAATTAGCCTGCAATATTGCATTCTAACCACTGTGCCACCATGGCTCTTAAATGGTATAGACGTTGTCAAACTTGATCGTGTCACGTGACAAATTGTGCTTTTATTGAAATGTTTTTTGTCTTTGTGGAGCCGGGCTAGGCGTGGCCTACACGTGATGCATCTGGCCTTTGGGCTTCCAGTTTGACAGCCCTGCTCTAGAGTCTCTTGCTTAAGCAGGCAGTTGGACTAGAACAGGGGTCTCCAACCTTGGTAACTTTAAGACTTGTGGACTTCAACTCCCAGAATTCTCCAGTCAGCTTTGCTGGCTGAGGAATTCTGGATGTTGAAGTCCACAAGTCTTAAAGTTGCCAAGGTTGGAGACCCCTGGACTAGAAGACCGCCAAGGTCTCTTGCAACTTTGTTATTCTGTATTCCTTGAAGTCAATATTGTTTTATTTGGCGACAATTCAGATTTTAGTGTTTCCTATCACTTTCTCCCAGACCTCTTAAATTGCAAATACCATAACTGTATTTAGTAATTAATATGTACAAAATATACTTTCCACCACTGAACTCATACCAAATGTTTTGATGCAGTTATGTGAATTCCCATTCTTTTAGGTTTCAGTGAACAGTGAAATTTGTTTGCATTTGGACATTCCATATATAAAACCGGGCTTGATTTTTCAAACACACACCCAGAACTAAAGGTTATCTAAAGAAAGGGAAGAAAAAAATGGGCCCTACAAAACCTGAACTGAAATAATTTCCCAGAACTTGAAGGCTTTCAGAATAGACGGACTACAGCATGTTGTTCTGACTTGATTAAAGCTGAAAAGTTGATTTGACATCCTGTTGTCAAGGAGACCAGTTCATACTGAAAGAAAACAAGTTGTGATCCTATCAGTCAAATGATTCAAGTGACCTTAGGAAACAAAAATAATAAAGGTAATAAAGGTTCAATTTTCAAAGCTCTGCTTTCATGAAAATGAAGGAAGGCGTAAATGAAGCTCTTCATATTCATTTGAAAACAGTTTTCAATCTGGAATGCATAAAATGCAGCTTCTTCTCCAACGCTGTCACGTCAAACCCTTGAAGTCAGTTATACATATAATGCTTCCACATAGCATTCATTATCAGCATTCATAAGAACCATGAGAATTGCAAAAATGAGCACTAGCAAGGCTTCTTGAGTGACAGGAGATGATGCTTGAGACATTTCTCAAGCATAGCAATACTGAGTCTACACAGGATTGTGTGTATCCCACAACACCCACCAACAATTTGTGTGTCAAGAATAAAAACACAAAATGCATTTTCCTTGTACTTCAGTAAATTGTATAATCTCTTCTGCTACCCAAGAATCAGAGTTTCAAAGGATTATGAAATCAGCACTCCCACAGAGAGTTTTCTATATTTTGACAATTTATTTTATTTACCCATGATGGACATGAAATGAATTTTCCTTTCCACTGCCACCATCTGTAGCGATACAAGAGGGGAAATAAAGAAATGCAATATATAATGTATACAGCTCATAAATACCATGGATATGGCCTCTAGAACTATTCTAATAGTTGCCATCAGATGGTATATTCAGCAGTAGCAGAAGTGGAAACTGGCTAAACATTCAGGGAGTATATCCATTATTAATTAGTCATCTAATGAAATGTTATTTTAATTCAATTTAAATGGAATTACATTCAGTTTTCGTCTGTTCCATCCATTTCTTCATCTACATGCTACTTACATTTGGAGAGCATTCTTCAAAACAGCAAAAAAAGTTTGTGCATTTTTATTTATTTATTTATTTGTTTGTTTATTTATTTATTCTGTGAAAAGCGTACAATACAATAGAAATAAGAATAAACGTAAGTTTAAATATAAGAAATAGGAACTAAAATTGGGGACAATAGGACAGGGATGGTAGGCACGATTATGCACTTATGCATGCACTATGTCTTGTCTTTAGGATCACGGAAGCCCTAATCTCATTTCCCCGGTTAGTTAGGAAAAAGTCAGGGAGACATCTTGTAAACTGATTGAAACAAGTCCAAGTAAGATCCCAGCAGCTGAGAGGCAAGTCTTCAGAGATGCACATCAACTCTTCTCCTGCCCTTCCTAGAGACACCCTAGATGTTGAAGAACCTCAACAACCTCACTTAGCTGTAGTAGCCAAAATGCCTATCAGTTAACAAACAACTATGTTTGAAGCAACTGCTGGACTGGATTTCTTTAAAGAAAAATTAATCTCTTCATGGCTGCCTAACAGAAGCAAAGTTTTCTTTGAATGAAGCTCAGCTTCTAAAGACTTCATGGACATTTCCATGCTGACTTCTTGGCAACTGTATGCAAACTGGTTGAAAAAACTTGTTACTAATCTGCATCCAGCTGAGGGGATGAATTTGGTTATTCTTCAGTTTTCAGTACTTTGTTGTTATTTTTACTTCTCTAAAGTTCTAAGATCCATTAACAGACACTCTAGAGTGGGGTCTAATGTCACAACAATGAATTTGTTCCCCAGTATGAGCTTCATTTCCTGAAAGCTTCTGTCAAAAATTCACCTCAGAAATCTGGAACAATGTCACAACTGCTGTTTGTTTCTAGCAAATAAAATGCTTCTGGCACTCTCCATATTATTCACCTCCACACTTTTCTATGTCAATTTGCTCCAAAGTAATGGAATACTACATGTGATCAAATGTTGGCACTCTTTTTAATAACAAAGAGGCATGCAATCTCTAATGGATGAACCAGCTAGAAAAATTAGTTTAAACTGTTAAAAATCATCTTTTAAAAGCAACTACAGTAGGTTAACATTCTTTTTTCTGTTTTTAGTCATTTTTAAAAGTTGTTTTAATGAAATTATAAATATATACAAACTGAATATACCACACATAAGAAGGAAGATATTTTAACCAGTTGTAGTCAGAACATATTTGGATTTCAGAAGGTATGTTCTGTGTGATATGGTGGCCATGAGGGACTTTTCCATTCACAAAATGATTGTCAAGCCAAAATGGTGGCTGCTTTAGCTAAAACAAAGAATTCTGTTTTGTATACTATACATCTACATATATTCACTAGAAACAAAATAAGTTTAAAGTATAAACTTCTGAACAGAGATATAGAAATGTACTTGTTTTAACTGATTAAAAGGAAAGGGATTAAAAAGGAAAACAACTATGTCATAATTTCCCCATGTACTAAGGAACTGCCATTTTGTGGCAGTATCTATATTTTGAAATAATTTACAATTTAAACTGAGTTTTGTCTTCTAGAAGCTATTGAATGTTTGGAAATTGTTGAACATTTCTGGATGGCCTAGGTCCTAGAGTGATACATGATACTTAAGACAGATGACTGTATTATGATTTTCCACTTTTATCATTTTTTAAATTTGGATGTTTCATTATACTAAACAGTCAACATTAAGTATTTCAGACAGAGCATAGAAAATGAATATATGAGAAGAGACTACTTTGAAGGTTAATCAGAGGGAACCAGAGAAAACTAAGCTTTATAATTAATATAGTAGCAAAGACCTATTAAGACGACAGAAAAATACTATTTGACTAAGGCTGTTTCAGTTTAATTGTGGTCATAAGACAAAAGCTACCTGTATTGTTTGTATTATTTTTTTATCTATTTGTAAACTTTAGAAAATTATTTTAATTCAGCATTCCATTCACTATTATTTTGGAAGTATCACTTCCCTTTAGAATTTTTTTAGAAAATGTTTTTGTGCTTTTGCCAACATTGGCCTTTCTTCAAAGTAGCAGATCTTTTCACTCAGGTATGGAGTGAACAGATGTGCTACCAATTTATTTTTTAGGGAGGGTGAAGGAGGGACGAAAGAATTGCTAAAAATCTAGATTTTAGCAAAAATTTATAAAGTGCAAAGTTCTTGAAAAAAGCAAATGCTAAATACTAAAGAACAAATAATCTGTGTCTAAGGCAGAAATAAATCAAAATCTTAAGAGGTTTTGTATCATTAACATAAATTATTGAATATCATAATATAATAACAAATGGTAATAAAAGAAAGATAACACACAAAAAATTCTTATCAATATTTTAGCACTAATTAAAATATTTCAACATCTAGAATATGGCACTTAAAATAATTAGCATTTTCTTTTTTGTAATCAGTAAAGGCTTAAAAGTGATTAAACATGTATCACTTGAGAAACTTTGTTATTTAAAATTGCAAAGGTATGACATTTGAAGATTTTGGAATTTTGTTCTTAATGGCTTTAAATGCAAGTGTCATCATTTAGCATTAAAAAGCATATTTTCAGGAAAATG
Source organism: Pseudonaja textilis (assembly GCF_049901715.1). Lineage (NCBI taxonomy): Eukaryota > Metazoa > Chordata > Lepidosauria > Squamata > Elapidae > Pseudonaja > Pseudonaja textilis. Next base: position 54,774,879 of record NC_141994.1, read on the forward strand.
GGAGGTCAGTCCTTATAAATGAAAAAAAATATTGAGAAGATAAAGCTGAAATGTCATAGCTGTATTAGTTTAACAGAAGTCATATACAAATTATAATAATTGTGAGAAACTAAAAGTGTTCCATTGAAAATTACTGTATGTATTTTGTCTCATCTGACAAATCTATTCTAACTGTGGAAGCTTTCTGAAGGAGTGTTAAGTGTCTGGGTGCTCCCCTGAGCATTGGGGGGCAAAACAGATAGTTCATTTGACAGAATTTAGAAGACATGAGGGAACTAATCATCTCCTTTTAAATGATGATGAATCGACCAGGTCCCATAGAAACAATGAAAGTTATAACACAATGTATCTTCAGACAGAGCTTTTCTTTCAGATGATAGTAAAAAAAAAAAAAACCTCAAATCTTTGGCCAAGATATTAAGCATGATATTTGCTTAAGTATTGATTGAACATTGAAGTCTTGAAGGGACATTCTGAGAGTGTAGAAACTAACCTAGTTTATTTTACCAAGTCCTGGTTGAGCTTGAAAGAGGGTGTACTATTCTTAAAACAGTGTTCATTCAACTTTCTGGTTTTGCATCAGCCAAGACACTCTCTTTGTGGAAAATCTTAAAAACATGGCTCCTGGCCTTGGGTTAAATGGTTGGGGCTTTTTTTTTGTTTGTGGTTCTTAGATTCACTTTACGTTTTTAATTCTAATTGTTATATTCTGTTTTTATGTTGTTGGTTTTATTGATATCTTCCAGAGCCAGTTGAAATTGGGCAGTATCTAAATTGAGTTAACTTAAATTATCAACTAGCCCACCAACTCAGGAAGAAATGGAACCACTGTAAACCATTGCAAAGGATTTAGAATGATACCATGGTCAATGGCATGAGCGCAATTTTCAATGAGGAATCTGGAGGCAAGTATATTAGGACATGTTAGGAGGTCTGGAATTCTACGATGACTTTATAGTCTGCTGTTCAAACAGTGGCTCACAAACAGGATGAACCACTGTGATAAGCCTGCTTAGTAAACATTTCACAGTGCTAACAAGAATCTGCTACATGACCTTCCACAAAACTGAAAAGAGAAAGTTTGTGTTCACTCAAATAGGAAGTCTGCAGAATGGGGTTATCCAGAATTCTTCAGACAGAGAAGTAAAAAATTAAATAAAGTAATTGAACAAATCAAATACATTCTAGGATCATTACAAACTCAAAGAATGTGTGATATGCCTATATTTTGGTTCATAATTTATCTGTATGAAACTTAGAGATTACAATAAAAGTACAGTTATTATAGTATTATTAAAGAAACATCACCATTTCTAAGAAATGAAAAACAGATCCAGAAGAGCCCCTCCCTTGTTGTTCCTCTTCTTTTAGCTTTTTAAATTCCATTTTCAGTTCATCAACAAGTAATGCCATTGTGAAAAAAAATTAAACAACCCAAATGTTTTTAGTCTTTCAAATAATAATTTCCAAAGGTCCCAAAGTCACCAAGCAATCCAAATAGACACAAACTGTTTCATTTAGCATTTTCTTCTTTTTATACTTTCTCTTCCTGGGGTACAGTTCAATTGCAAAGTTCCAAAGTATATCTTTTGGAAGTCTTGTTACAATTTAACTCTGATCTTATAAGTTCCAAGCAGCCTCCTCCAGCAAAATCTTAATATTAATTCTTTTCCTCTCTCTTCCCACTTATAGCAAAAATTTTTTTTTTTAATTTCAATGTTCAGAAATCTTTAATGTCCCCTTGGCTTTAGTTTTCAAATTTAATTACCTGCTGGTGCCAAAACGGGTTTTTCTGATTTCCATCTGCTATCACCGTAAGGAAGAAGAGTGAGAAAAAACAAACTTTCCCTTTTAACTTTCCTCCACCGCTTTTTCCGATCTTCGTTGGGAACAATGTATCTTTAATGAAATTAAAATTCCAGGGTATTTAAATGTTACTTGTTATCCCGGTTCAGCCAAAAGCTTTCACTTTCTCAGCTTCCTCCTGCACATTCTTGTTCGGAGGAAAGCTTCTTTGTGGCAGACATTGCTGACCACTGCTCCATGCTTTTGGAAAAGGGAGATAAGCCAGCTGAGGAGAGAGGTTGCAATTCCCCCGGACCCCTGCTGGATCTCCTCTGTCTTCAGTTACCTCTAGGGGGTAACTATTAGCCCCCAAATCTAGCTGGAGTGGGGGCACTCCAGCGGCAAGCGCAGCCAAGACCGCACACGATCGCGGATTCCTGCCGCCTCTGAAGCCTTGCAAACCAGAAGCCGCTGGAAGCCCACCAAACTGGAAGCCCATCAAAAAAGGGAAAAATAAGGTGAAAAATCGATACAATGTCAGAAAGCAACAGAAAAGAGGGTGGAGATTAAGAGGGTGGAGATCAAGGACCGGGGGTGGTGGGTAAAAGGCTAGATTGGAGAAGAAAGGAAGAGAAAAAGGAAGAGAAGTTACAAATGTTTGAAACAAGATGTAAGGAAATAGGAATTATTCAGAGATAATGGGTAAAAATATAATTAAAAAAGAAATTCTACAAAAGTACATAAGACTGTATTGTTGTATTTGAAATAATGTTAGAAAATTGGAACATTATATGATTATAAAATGGGATAAAATATTAAAAGGAATGTGTAAAATGCTTAAGATTTAATGATAGAGTTTAATTTGCTATGGATTATTCTTTTAATTATATTATAAACTTATTATTTTCTTATTTTAAAATATAGTACGTAGCTTTAGAATGTACTAAGCAGAATCAGAATGAAAATTATATATTATTTTAAGTGTTAAATTTAGGGGGAAGATATAAAGGTGTCATACTTCAATCAGTGATTACAGGATAAATTTTGTGTTAATGAGAAAAGATAATAGATAATTGAAATAGAACAGACAAAAGATACAAGTATAATGATTTAAATTGAGATGAAATAAACAAAATAGAATTAAGAGAGTGAAAAGAGGGAAGAAGCTATATAGAAAATGTAGAATGGTAAATAAGATATGAAATGGTATATAAAGTGAGCATGAATTTGATTTATGTCTGTACAAAAAGATGTAACCCGGGACTAAGCCGCTTTCCAAAAAGAATTTTTATGTTTTCGTGTTTTGTGTTTTGTTTGTGTATGTTTGTTTATTGAAAATTAATAAAAAAAATATTTTTTTAAAAAAAGAGTCCCAGATACGTGTTTTGGGTCCAGAGGCATGTTTCTCAACTGGCAAATTTGCACATCTTTATAGTTAAGAATATTATCCCTCTCATACTACATCTTGATGTGTTGATTCCCTTGGTTTTGTAACTGCTTACAATAGATTCAAAACTACCTTATCACCTTGCTGCAAACCTTAATTAGCAAATTTATGTCCCCAGTAAGCAACCTTTTAGATGAACTGGAAGAAGGGGCAAATTCTGTGTTCCATCTAATTGAGCAGGGGGCCTTCAAACTTGACAACTTTAAGACTTGTGGACTTCAACTTCCAGAATTCCTCCTCCAGTCATGTTAGCTCAGGAATTCTGGGAGTTGAAGTCCACAAATCTTAAACTTGCCAAGTTTGAAGACCCTTGTAATTGAGGAATGATAACTGATGGGACCCAGAAAGCACCTCTTTTATTTTGCTGCACCTGCTTTTGAAATATCATACCCACAAATTAGGTTGGCTGCTGATCTTTTGGAGGGCATTTAAGACCTGGCTGATCACCCAGGCCTGATGGGTTAAGAGGTCAGATAAGCCTATATGCTATTGTTATTAATATGGATATTTATACTTGGAGATTTTTAAAAATGTTTTTCTCTGTGGTGTACTGCCATTTTTATAATTATATTTATGTTTTTAACCTTTGCTTGCTGTCCAGAGCCACATATGTGAGATGGATGGATGGCCATATAAACTGAATAAAACACAGAAATAAATAACTCAGGGAGAATAATGTAAATTCTAATTCAGTATCATTAAAAATACCAGACCAGGGATGAGTGATGGCTGAGCACATGTCAAAATTCACAAGAAGTTTCATGCCCTACATCAAAAAGTAAACAGGAAAAACAAAAAGAACAACTTACCCACAAGAAGGTCCATAATTGCTGATTAGCTTGTTGTGACTCTCCCAAAAGCCCTGAGTGAAAAAAATGACAGAAACTATAACTGGTTCTTTGCATTATCAGCACTCAAGTATCCATCAGATTTCAAGAACCTTTTAAATGATCTATTGCTGCTCTAAGCAATGTTTTAGGTATCTTCAGGCAACCCTGTCCACATTTTTGCCTACTTGATTTTTTTTGCTTTTCCAGTAAGGAAGAAGTGGGATATACTTTCTTTTTGTTTTCTGTCCCTCATAAATGAAGAAGTCAGTAGTTAGTTTCTCACTGGTACAACTTCCTATAAGCATTTCACTAAAGATACTTTTACCTTCTGAATCACTGGCCCTTATGCAAAACTATCTATCCATTTTGAATGAGCAGGATTATATGCTTTATTAAAGGCTATTAAGATTTTTTTCTTTTTAAAATTCTTATTCAAAGAACATACTTATGTTTTCTGTTTTAGACTAATTCTTGTATGTATTTTAAAGCTGAAACTCATTGTATCATACAGAGATATGATTTATTTCAAAATCATATATTTCGGCAATTGATTCATGGTCTATTATGGTAGGTTCTTAAATGTGATATGACATATCTTTATTTGTTATACCAGATAACTTTGAAGTCTTGTTAAAACTCTTGTTAAATACAATCTTTTGTATTTACTTGTATTTAACAAAAATATGATTTTAAAAAATATTCTTATGTTCTAGAAACAGTCTCTTACTAGCCGATCAAAATTTTGATTTAATTAAATATCAAACTCCTCAAATTAAAACCAATGATCCCTGATGCTGCAGAAACAATAATTAAAATAATTTTAATTTATTTTAAAGTTCCTGTTTTGTGCTGATTGTGCAAATGCAAATTGTCCTGTAGTGCAAACCAGCCTTCCTGAATATGAGCATTCAACATTATGGCATCAACACCCATAATCCCAGCTAGCATAACTATGTGCTATGAATTCTGGTAATTGGCATGGAGATACCTTAAGGTGCCCATCTAGAGGTACGTTGATAGAAACAATTGGCAGAAAAGTGTAGCTTGCATCTTCAAGAGTGCAGCTGCAGTGAAAACATTGGAGAGTGCAATTATGAGAATGAAACCATTTTTTAAAAAATCTAGATACAGAGATAAAGGATTGAATCTTTGAGTCAGTCATTCTCACTCAATCCAACCCACCTTATGGGGTTGTTGTAGGGAAACTAGGTGGAGAAAGTTTTGCTGGATATGTTTGCTTTCTTAAGGTATTTGTGAAAACAATAAAGGTGAGATACAAGTAAGTAAATAAAGGAACGGGCTTTTCAAGTATCTTCCAACATAACATTTAGTGGTTGTCACTGAAGCAGTTGGTGTGAGTTTAAATGGACTCCGAGGGATGGTACAGGACAGGAAGGCCTGAAGGGACATTGTCCATGGAATACCGATGGGTTGGACATGACTTTGCGACTAACAACAATAACAAAAAAGCAAGCAGTACAGTGATAAACTTAAGAAACACTGATAAACTTCATTTATATGCTGCCACATATTTTCCAGGAGCATTTGAGTGTTTCTTGTAGCATTTGTAATTTCTAATAAAACACAAAATATTCAGATAAAATTGTCATGGAATATGAATTTCTAAATGCACAAAACTGGCTAATAAAGCAGTGGCAGAGATATTCAAATTCAAAACAAAATTAGGCTTATAATGCTGAACATCAGCAAAGAATTTCAAATGAATTGATTTACCAACATATCATTTAGTTGAATTATGATGCATTTGTTTTTCAGTGTAAACACTGGAAAGTGAAATGTATGGTTTCTAAATAAATATTTTATAGTGCCTTATTGAAACAGAGAATCAGCTGCCAAGAATTAAAGATTGGCTCTATGCAGTTTAGGGAGAGCCACTGGATCTCATCCATGCCCATGATAACATGCAAAATATAAAGCTGTGATGAAGGGAATGGAACAACTTGCCACAACCAACTTGCCATGGCCAACTCTCAATAGCCAACTTATCATGGCCAACTCACTGTGGAACACGCCCAACTCGCCATGGGAAAACTTGCCTCAAGGCAATTTACCAATTCTATTTAATTATTTAAAATAAATAAACATTATTTTAAATTTTGCAATTCATATTTCATTCTGTCCCTCATTTTGCATCCTTTCTTTAATGATTCTACTCCACCAATTCTTTGATATTAGTGTAACTCTTTTCCTACAGTGAGTTGTTCTGTGGCGAGATGGCCATGGCGACTTGTCTTGCAGCAAGTTGGCCATGGAAAGTTGGCTGTGGCAAGTTAGCCATGGTGAATTGGTCTTGGCGAGTTGGCCATGGTGAATTGTCATAGATCTGTGGTGGACACAACTTGAACTTAAATACAGAGTAAATCCAGCCATTAACCTTTTTATCCTAAACATTGCAAATGAGTCACTGTAGTTAGATCTGAAAATGACCCATCTTCCTTGTCACAATCTCCAGTTTCAACAATTCCCTTGTTTAGCAACTGTTCAGAGTTATGAACACAGACACACACACACACACACACAGACACACCCCAAGGCATTTATTTTGAAGTTCTGAAAGCCACATTCTCTCCATAACCACATAATCACATTCTGGGCATTTGGCAACCAGCTTGTTTGCAAAAACAGGATGCTCCTGTGGTCACATGATAGTGATTTTTGGCATTTTTTCTACTTTTGGGTGTTTATTTTTGACTTCTGGGGAAAAAAAACAACCAGTGGATCAATCAAATTTGCTTAATGACCATGTGTTTGTTTAATGACCACTGCAAAAAGGTTGTAAAATACCTGCTTAGCAACCACAACCATTTACAACTGTAAATATGGGCTCAATTACAGTTATAGGCAGCATCGCTTGTCCTTATACCCAATATCTTTCACACGTTGCAATACAATAGGGTAGATGTTGGCATAATATACATTTTTGTACTATCTGTAATTTCTTTAGGATATGATCAAGTCAAGCAATTGCTCACTCAAAGAATAAAGAAGAGATATTAGGGATAGGGTTAGTTAATAGGTAACTCCAACATGGCAGAAACTAGATAAATAAAGGCACTTGGAAACCAGCAAAGTATCTAACAATGTAACTATCTTCAAGTCTAGAATAGCATTTTTCAAAGCTGGCATAACATTGATCATCTACATTGCTACAAGTTAAATGGTAGGGATACCTGGCGCATCAGTGGTAAATATTGTAATAGATATATTGCATCCATACATGTGTACATGTGCAGACCATTTGCAAAGCATAAGGCTGAGAATCTGTATAGACTTTCAAAGCATTAGTTTTCAGTCCTTTAATTATGTCAATCTCCATAAAGCAGAAATAGGTGTCTTTTTAAAAGTTTTGTTTATACTGTTATATAGCCTTAAACAGTATGCAAAAATGCCTCCTCCGAAAGATCAACTAATCAATAGTAACAAATAAGAGAATAAGCATATTATGTGTATCTCTAGCATGATATGAAAATTTCTAATTTGAAAGAAAAAAAATATGGTTGTGAAAAACAACGCAAAGAGAACCATGCCACCTTTTGATGGATAGAAAAATCTATCAATTTCAAAATGTCAAAAATGGATAGATTACAAATCTCCTGAATCCAGTCCTTAATATTACTTTTCCAATTTCTCAAAATGAATCTGTGATTTCCCATGCCCAACATAGCCAAAGTTCCTCAAAATAATATCAGATATTTGGAATGTAAATTTTCCCCAAACCTACTTACATATATTAATATATTGTTTCCAAAAGATGCAAATAGGTCATAAATACTGACTATGAGGTCAAACTATATGAATCAATGACCTCTCAAAGACTGTACATCAAGCAAAAATCTCTCCAATGACCATTGTTTAAGTATATTTGTTCTTAATAAAGCAGAAATAAGCATGGAAACCAGTTGCTAGACACACATGTATGAAATTCTATCTATGCCATTCTTTCTAAAAAATAAATAAATCATGTACACAGTTTGCTTCCTTTGATCGTAATCTCTAATAGTCATCCTTTGTGGGTAATATTCTTTAATTTATATATGTGCCATTTCAAATTTTAATGCACATATACTTCTGAATTTAATAAAAACAGCTTTTCTACCCTTTAGAGTTATTGAGAAGTTAGTGTTACATAATTAAGTTAATCCTCATTTGTAAAGGCTAATTAATTAAATGCTAATTGAATCCACATATGACCATTAGCACAATGCACTCTCATTAGACAATTTTAAAAAGTTACCTTAACTAAAACCAAGCAAATTATTTTGCTTCTTATAATCTTTATAGAAAATGGAAAAAGAAGGCTATTTTGATACAACAGCATGCTTTTTGCCTGTGATTTGCATTTTCTTTGTCTGACAAAATATACAATCAAAAGCTATTGTTGCCTGTAGCATTTTACCTAAAGCTAAAATTCTATACCTATTTACTTGGGAACAAGCCCCACATAATTTATTGGGACATATTCCTAAATTAAAATCTGGAAGATTATGCTATAAAGAAATTTATATTTTAAATCTACTGTAAATGGCAACTCAAACATTCCAAGGAAATCAAGAAAAAAATTAATTACAAGTTGTTGTAGTATGTGTATCTTGCCATCTTGGTTTGATTTCATATTTGAATAAATTGTCCACACTGTATGTTTTGTTTCCTTCATCCTTAGGTCTAGGAATCCTGAACTCAGAATTTCCCAGAGCTCTTACACAAACATGCCTCTTTTTCTACACATCATGACAGAGAACAGATGATGAAAAAGGACAGCTTCTTACAGCTACTACATACTTTCCCAAAACAGATCATACAGATAGTCAGTTTGAAAAAGTAGCTCAATCAGCCATTATTCGCCAAATAATAAGGAGCTATACAGTAGATATGTGGTGAAGGGCTGCCTATATCCAAAGTACAAATGCTATGAGAAGTTTTCAGTATTCTTTTATGGTCTCAATGAGGAAAATATACACAAAAGACTTACATAATTTATCTTTCTATTCTCTTCACTTCGAATCAAATCAGGGGAGCCAAATTTGTCTATTGTGGAGCAGCCTCTGTCTTAAATGATTATATTGGGGTATTCATCAAACATGCCAGACAAAGTCTATTGACAGCTACTCAAAGAATTTTAGCAAGCTGTCTGAAGAGGAGAGATCTATGATGGGTATTCCCCCCACAATTGGTGGTTTGTAAATTTTAATAGAAATAAAAATTATTTTCTAGTTTTCTACTAATTATTGGATCAGCTCATTTTGCACCACACAGCAACCACCATTTTATCTGAACCATCAAAGATTTCCTCAAATTCTTCATTTCAGTGAAATCTTATACAAAAGGTACAAAACATTTTAAAAAGTGAGAAAATAAAGGGACAGTAATCTATATCAGGGGAAATTCCTTCTTTGAATATGTTGGGTATATGAATACTCCAACTAGGTTTGGGTGAATAAATGTATAAACCTAGGTTTAAGTGTTTGTAGCTTTAAGCACCTAACTGAAATGTAATTAGATAATTAAGGGTGCGGTTGCAAGCTGCAATAAGAGGCAGTGAGAGTAACGTAACACTTCCTGGTTTCTGGTCTGGTTACTGATTCCTGGTTGCTGATTCCTGGTGTTACTGGTCGCTGGTCTGCTGGTCTCTCTGATCTCTGCTGCCTGCTGCTTTACTCCTGTATGAGACGTTTGCTTGTTGGCTACTGTGCAAGATACCGTGTCTACTGAACAAAAGGACTGTTAACTTGGTGAGCTGTGCATACTCAGCGTTGTCTTTGAGAGAAAGGTATCGGGAGGAGAAGATTTACAAGCAGATAGAGACATTGTAATTACTAGTTAATGGACTAGGTTACTGGATGGATATATTGGATATTGACATATGGACTGAATGACACTTCTTAATCTCTGTGTGAATTAAATAACTATTTAAAAACCACAAACAGTGTTTTTGTCTCCAGTGTGTGTATACTCTTGGGCCCAGCCTCTCTCTCATTTGGCTGCCTGGCTTGACTGCTGCTGTGCACTGTTTGGGGGTTTGTCCCCAAACACTAACAGAATAGTTTTAAATAATAAAAATGTTTTTAAAAGCTTGTGTTCCAACATTTCATTCCACCCTTCCTTGACTTGATGATCTCTGAATATACATCTTTCAATTCCTCATAATTCCTGGTCAACATGTCACACCAGCTGCGAATCATACCATCTGAACTCTAATACACAAAGGACACCAAGTTTGAGGTGAATATTGAAGTTCTGCATTCTCAATTTGTTGCACAAAAGATTTTTATTAGAAATTATTGCTCTTTTATTCACACGTCATACATCTATTGTTTTAAGTTTCATATTTTAAAAAAGGATTAAATGTTCTGAATTTAAGAAATGGACACCTGAAATATATGGTCATATATTGATTCAGGCAACACCATTAACAAAAAAAATTAAAAAGCTATTGTGGAAAAAATAAAAGATAAAGTATTTTCTATGAATGTTTTGAACTTCAGCAGACATTCTATGCCTTTTATTCCTGTGCATCTATCCAATATTTCAAGCAATGTTCCTAGCTAATCATCTTATTTGCTTTACCAATACTGCCTTGTAAGAAAGCTGAAAAATAATACTAATAATTAAAATAAATAAAAGAAGAAAGTGTTAATAATTGATGTGGCAATATCAGGTCATAGATACAATAAAAGACAAAGAATTGGAGAAATTTGTAATGTACAAAGATCTGAAAAGCAAAGTTGAAAGATTATGATATAACCAGCTGTCATAATCCCAATGTTTACCAGAAGATTGGATAACATACCCCCCCCCCAAAAAAATTGGACAATACTTAGAAAATCTATGCATTGACAAATTTTCATTGGCCAATTACAAAAGTCCATACTTCGTGAATCCACATATATACTATGCCAATACATTAGAACGGGGTGTCAAACTCAAGGCTGGCCCATGGCCTGCTTACATCTGGCCCGCGGGACCACCCTGGAACCAACAAAGGACTGGCCCATGGTACCTCTGCCAGTGAAAATGGAGCTCAGGGGCCCTCCCGAGCTCTGTTTTCACTGTCAGAGGGTTGCAGGAGGCCGTCACAGTCGAAAAGAGAGCTTGGGTCACCACAGGTACCCCCGACATGTGTGATGTCAAGCTAGCCATGCCCACCCTGGCCATGCCAACTCTGCCTTCCCCCAAAGTCAAACACAACCCTGATGCAGCCCTCAATGACATTGAATTTGACACCCCTACATTAGAACATAATTGATTCTTGGGAATAACTTGATGTTTATGAAAACCAACAAAGCCAGGGAGGAATCAGCAGTTGTAATTTCACATTATTGTGTACTTAATAATCATTCCATGCTTACCATTTACAGGAGAAAAACAGTAAAAAAGTATTGAAGGAATCAAGATGCCCTGTGGAAATAATATCAAGAGGCTGGATAAAGAAAACTACTACATATACCTGGATAACCTTCAAAATGACAACATGAAGCACATTGAAATAAAGAAGAAGGTTAGAAATAAATATATCATGAAAGTGAAGAAGAACTTAAATTCCAAACTCAGTGGAGGAAATATCCAGGCAAATAACACCTGGGCAATTCCTGTCTTTAGACATACAACTGGAATAATGAACTGGTCTTATGCAGAACAGAATGTCCTGAATTGGAAAAATAATGCAATTAATCATGCTCTTCATCTACCCAGCAATGTTGACAGATTTGACTTACCAAGGAAAATAGGTGGGTATGGAATGTTGTAAGTAGGTCAGACAGTTGAAGAAGAAAAGGACATTGGAAGACTATCTGAAAGATAGTGAACAAGATGCACTGACTTCCGGTTCGGGCTTCTTCGGTGACGGACCAAAATCGTGATTGTGCATGGTTTTGATCCATGCTCGCCGCTGGAGCGCCCCGAGCTGCCTGGATTCAGGGCTAAAGCCACCCCATAGATGTGGTAAAGAAGGGGGAGCCATCAGCTGGGTTGATGGGTTCCTCGGCTGGCCATTACTCCCTTTCCCAAAGGCGGTTGCAGCAGTGATCAGAAATGGCCACCTAAAAGAAGAACCTGACTGGACAAGGTTGTGCAAGAGGAAGTTTAAAGGAGAAAGCTTGACTGACTGGGTTGGAGAACATCTGTTTAAGGTAACTAGAACCTGAATTTTAAAGACTAATACTATTCCTAAAAAAGATCTTAAGCAGCGAAAGAGAAAGAGAAAGGAAACGGAATTAGCTTTCCTTCCTCTCACATTGTTTTAATTGACTTGGAACGTTAAGACAAAGAGATTCGAATAAGAAATCGATACTAATCCACTTTGACATTAATAGGCTATTTTTAGCTGAAAATAAAGTGTCAAAGGGATAAAGATTCTTGGATAATTTAAATTTTTTCTTAAAAAAAGAAAGAAAGCAGAGGAGGGAAAAAGGAAACAAGAGGGTGGAATCTGGAAAATGGAGATCACCTGGAACTTAAAAAAATCGATAGTGGAATTTTAACAAGGTTTGCAAAAGATACATTATAGCTGAAACTTTGTTACAAGATAACAAAGCCCCTGGAAAGAGAAAGTGAGAAAAGAAGCAAGAAACAGTTTTGGATTATTGGATGATTCCTGGAATTTTGGATGGTGGATCCTAATAAAACAAAATAAAATCAATTGGGGGTTGTTTAAATTTTTTTAAAATGGCGTTACTCCTTGAAGAGTTAAAAATGAGACTTAAAGAACAAAAAGAAGCACAAGAAGGAAGAGGATATTTTGGCTTCATGTTTCAATTTTTAGAAATTGAGATTTTTGAACTATGAAAAACAAGAAACGCTGGCAGAACAAGAAGAGCGGGATAAAGAAGAAGCCATCTTTAATGACCAAGCAACTTTAAGTGGGGTTAAAAAAGGGGGGAAAGGGAGTTAAAAAAATTAAGCATTGAAGCAACAACCAAAAAAAAGAGTAATTTGAAAAGCAATCATAATATCAGGATGAACCAGAGGTGGTATTCAGCAGGTTCTGACCAGTTCTGGAGAACCAGTAGCAGAAATTTTGAGTAGTTTGGAGAACCAGCAAATACTACCTCTGACTGGAGATTTTACAGTATCCTTCTCCTGCCATGCCCACCAAGCCACGCTCACAGAACCGATAGTAAAAATTTTTGAATCCCACCACTGATATGAACATGCTCGCACTGATAAAATCATCATCAGTCAATTGCAAAAGGCAGCTCTATCTGGAACAGCTTACATCCTGTGACTACATTTAACCCCATCAAACAACATCTCCAAAGTCCTTGGGAAGGACTGAATAGATGGCTAAAAATGCCAAATCCACTCTAAACATCTGGCTGACTGTGGGAACAACCATAATAATAATAATTTGTTAATTTTATATGCCATCTGGCTCCCAGTACCTCTGGGCAGTTTACAGTTGTTAAAACATTTAAAAAGAAAAAGCAATACAAAACCACAAAAACAAAAGACAAAAGAACAATAATGGCAAAAAATATATAAACAAACAGATCCAGAAGGGAACAAATAGGAAGAAAGGGATATCAATCATAATTACTAAAAGCCGGAACACCAGAAATCTGATGTTATTTGTTGCACAACTGAAACAGAATAATTGCCAACAAATTATTTTTTTAAATGCTGCAGTTTCTCTTTATCAAATTCTTCCTTAAAGTTAACATTTCTTCTTTACTAGCTGACTACTCAGAATAGAAAACAACTAATTGACTAAAAGAAAGGATTTGTGGAAAAAAAATCATAAATATGATGATCTAGAGATGTTTGCAAGAAGTGATCAGAACCTAACATCTTTGCACTGTTGCTTTCACAACTATCAGTGCACAAACTTAATGAGATCTGAGAAGATGAATGGAAGATATTGTCATGACTATGGATAGGTCCGTATACTGGATGAATCCATTGTGTGTTTTATTTGATTTTGGCTAGTCCTAGTATAAAACCCAGCCATTATAATTTGTAACTCATACTGTAAATCTTAATGTGCTATGTGAACCCAGCCAATAGTGGCTTCTTCAATAAAACATCATAAAACAAAGCATGATATGTACATCTGGCCAGGCACCATACTTCATAAAGATTAATGTAATCAGCTGACCAAGAAAGGCAATAAAAGGTCAGACAGTGGGAGTCCAAATAAATAAGATTTGTGAGGAAAGATTCTCCAACAAACTCAGGGTTCTCCAAGAACCCTGATGGAATGCCAGGTTAACAACAAAAGAGGAGCTATGTAGCATGAAATAACTTCAAGTGTGATGCTAATAGTGCTTCATTTGGCAAAGCATTTCTTAAGCATGTGATAGCCACAATGCTCAACCCACTGCATAAATAACATAAATGGCCCAATACGAGGGGAGGGGTTATTAGAACTACAGGCAGACAGATATAGAAGAATCCACTGAGAGGAAGCCAAACCATAGCAAGATGCCTGCAGAAACAGAGATAACAGCCTTCTTTTCCCAACATGAGTATCATAGTTGTCCCAGAATATATTATTAACAAATTTTGGGGATGGTTGAGTGAAGTAAGAATTGCATGAATTACACCTTCATGGATATTATGACTTCCTAGAGGTAACCTTATCAACCTAAAGCATAGTTAGATGCCCCATGCTCTGTAAACTTGAAAGAATTAATCTTCTGCAAGGCGACTGAAATAAGACAACAATTCTTTGTCATTGACTTTGCTTCTAGCATTGCACTCAGTCAGGCTCTGCATAATTAAATACAGTAAAATTCTCCAACCTGGCGCACACCATTGGACTACTATTTTCAACACTCACAGCCTGCATAGACAATTAGATAATGGAAACTGTGTATTATTGGAGGGAGCTGTTCCAAAGAAGTCAGGTCTATACAACAGGCCAATTACTCCTATGTTCTGCATTGTGAAAAGTCACACAAAGAAGCTGACTATTTAGGTAAGCTTGTTTTCCTAATGTGTTCAGCATAATCTGAGAAGCCAAATACTAGCCATTCTACCATAGCAGCTGTACTTCAATCAAATGGATGAAATACTTAGTTTTGAATCTCAATACATCTCACTTTGACAAAATTTTGAGAATCCTGGTCAAAATATTGCTCATAGAATCACTGTTAAGAGTTTCTTTTGATGAGCGTGCAATCTTCAATGTATAAAGCATGAACCACAGAAACTTAATAATATATCTTTTCATTGAAAAATCGCACAGGAAGGATATTTACATTTCAGAAACTGAAAAGGTGTGATTTAAATCCACATGGAATATAAGAAGAAATGAACAGAAAAATTGCCTACTATGGTTAGATTAATTCAAACAAGTATTTTTAATTTCAGCAAGTTCATGTTTATCATAGGTTTTACACAATACATTACACTGTAGTATTATACTTTGCTTTACTTTTGATTTAGTGTAAAAGGATACAACCTGATTCTTTCAAAGCCTTTTTATAGCACTCTTGAATTCCTTCAAAAACTGACATATTCTAAAAATTATTTCATTTATTATTCAAAGTAAGCACCTTCTCACTCAGGGAAAGTAACTCGGGGGAGCATACAAGTTACTGATATTTATAAATTGCAAAAGTTGCCAGAAAAATATAACTATACATTTCACTGTGAAGAATTTTGAACAATCTGGTCAAAACTTATAGAGTTAGTTTCTAGACTTTTTAAAAATAATTTAATGTGTAGACCATATAATTATCAGTATCATCATCATCATCATTCTATCCACTGTCTATCCACTGCATATGAAGGCCTCTTCCACATATTTCCAACAAATACAGTCTTGAACTTTCTTTTGCCAGATGAGCCCGCAATACTTCCCAATGCCATCGCTCCATCTTGTCGTAGGTGTCTTTCATGGGCACTTTTTATCAAGTGGAATCCATTCTATGACTGCCTTATTCCACCAGGCAATTATCAGTATATTGTTTTAAAAAGCAAGCACACACCGCACAAAGGATTTACAGTGTCAGATATACTAATGAGAACAGTGAGATTCCAGTGTCCTTCTTCATGTGTACTGTGTTAACATAGAGTAGGACTGGCCCCTGTCCTATTAGGAATGGGCTTCCATAAGAGAAAGCTGATACAAGCTGATGTCCCGGAAAGTGGGATGTTTGGAGCAGCTCGCCATTCCATCTGGGATGGGGGCCTGAGGGGGCTCCCCTATAGCCCCATGCTCTGTAGAGTTCTGCCTTCATGAAGAGAGCCACAGTTAATTCCCTTTGCCTTCAAAAGACTGTATACCAGAAAGAATAAGTTAATTAACCAGATTCTTTGATTATATGAGACTGTTTAGCTTAGATGAAAGAAGGAAGGGTGAATGAGTAGACTAAAACCACAATGCAAAACAATTTCCTACGTAAGGGAAATTCTTAATTATTTGTTTCAATTAAAAAATGCTGTCACCGCAAAGATTTTAATGTGTGGGGGTCATGAGACAGTAAAAACAGATGAGATGGATTGCAGTCTAATGCCTCCAGCATTTGCTATGCATCAGCTAAAAACCCGTTAGTACATTTATATAAATCTTATTTATATAGTGGAATTTGTTAACAATATATTTTTATAGTACAACATAAATCTTGTTACTAGGTTCTGATTCTGTCACTTCCAAAGTAACAATCAATAATGGATAATCTTTAGACAAATAGCAGTGCTTAGAAAATCTCTTGAAATAATTATAGCACTGTCGTCTTTCCACAATACGTAATAGAACAGTGCGGCTTGCTGGATTCAAATAATCAAAAGCATGGCACCAGTTCTAATTCTTACTATAACATTTTAGCATGTTATTTAGGACAGATTTAAAGGCTCCGTATCTGTTTACATTTTTAAGCTTTGACTTTGCAAAAAATAAAATTAAACCAATTTATCCTTTTTATTTATATATAATAACAGCATCATAAACTGCATCAAATCAGGAAGAGAAATTGAGAAATATTGCCAAAATATGTTGTTAATAACAACAGTCTCATATGTATTTTTGATATCATTTACTCCTAGTTCCCCAAAATACAGAAACCTAAAATGAATAGTCAGAACCACAGATCAATAACACATCCATCTGGATTCGTTTCTGCCAATCAGTATTCAATTTGCAGGAAGTATTAGTCCTCTGAGAAACCATCAATAAGTTCAAATCTCAAAGATTAACACAAAAAAGATCCTGTAGCATTTCACATTTCATGCTATATATCTAGTATGATACTCAGCAGATTTTGAATTGTTAAAAATCTACAAATGTGAACAAAGCAACCATATTGCTAAGATTATCATTATGAAACATGTAATAGCAAGTTGTGAATTTGTGTGTTATCCCTCCACACAGAAGATTTTGCTTTTGATTCTATGAATCCTGCTTGCCCATCAGAATGAAATGAATTATAGTTAGCCTAGAATAAGAAATATTCAAATCATGGGTTATGATAGTTTATAAACAATAATACTTAAGTTTAAAGAAGAGGGGTCAATCTATTCTCCAAAGCACCTGAAGGCAGGACAAGAAGCAATGGATGGAAACTAATCAAGGAGAGAAGCAACCTAGAACTAAGGAGAAATTGCCTAACAATTAGAACAATTGATCAATGGAACAACTTGTTTTCAGAAGTTGTGGGTGCTCCAGCACTGGAGGTTTTAAGAAGAGAACCATTTGCCTGAAATGGTATAGGGTTTCCTGCTTGAGCAGGGGGTTGGACTAGAAGATCTCCAAGGCCCCTTCCCACCCTGTTATTCTGTTAACCACAGTTGAGATTCACTCGGTCTCAATTGTGGTTAATCTACAACTGAGATGCACCCATCCTTTCACAGCACAGGCAGCAGCACATGGACAGGACATTTATATCGTCATCAAAAAGAGAGCCATCTACCCCTTCTTTTATTTTTGCTACAAAAACTTGTAATTTCTAACTGGAATATTGACAGGACTGATAATTTATAAATTTAGTAACATCTGGAGGGTCAAATATTTCCCACTCTTCATTTACACATTATATATTCTGTTGAGGTAATTCCCCGTTAGGAGAATGAGTGCACACAGGGAGACATAGTGAGAATGGTGAAGAATAACACACAACCAGCACACAGATACACTGTATAATAAAATGTAGGTTTTCACTTCCAGTAAACAGTTAAGCAAAGTCCAACAAGCAGTCCAAGTCATACACAGTTATAGCAGTCAGTTTTCAGTCCAGGGATAATCCAAATATCAAAGTCCAGTATCAAAAACAATTCAGTAATAGACTCACATCAATCCAACAATAACGATGATCAGCAACAGTTAATAGGGAAAATGCAGGAACCAAAAACAGCGAACATCAGAACATCGACCAACTAGCAACACAGGGAAATCAGGTTTCTGGCTCCATCTTATGGCTGTTTGAGGAACCACACCCAATTACAATTTTAGCATTTCCTTAAAGAGACAGTATTAAAATGTCTATCCTGCTTTATATATTTCCAACCCAACTGTTAGGTGTCTTACATTCCTAACATATTCTTTTTTAAAACTACAAACTAGACCACATCTATTCTAGCACATTTTAGGGTGGTTTGAGGTACCTTATTAATAAATATAATACTTACTAATATAAGACAATACTGAATAAAAGTTCAAATGTATCAAAATTCAAATATTTAGGAACAACATTCAACAAAGATGATAAAATGGATGAAGAGATTAGGACAGTGGTGGGAATCAACCTGTTCCCACCAGTTTGGGAGAACCAGTTGTTAACTTTCTGAGCAGTTTGGTGAACAGATTTTTAGAAGAAATCATTAGGGCAAAGAACCAGTTGTTAAATTATTTGAATCCCACCACTGGATTAGATGTGATACAGTAAGGCAAACCAAGTATTAGGACAACTTGCTCCACTCCTACAACTTAAGGTAGTACTGACCAAGCACAAAGAAGCATCTTATGCAAAGCTTATTCATCCCCACCCTATGTTAGTGCTAAACATGGACCATTTACAACAAAACATAAATAAAAGTTAGTCACCACAGAAGTGCGATGTTTGAGGAAAGCTGCTGGAGTGACCAGAAGAGATAAAATCAGAAATGAGACCATAAGAGAAATAATAAGCATAAAGTGGTTTGCACACATAGAGAAGATATTGTGGGATTCCATACGGTATCAGATGTATACAAAAAGAAGAGGAGGTCAAAAAAACATGAGGCAGACCCAGAAGAAGGCGGAGGGACAACATCAAAGATACACTACAACATCAGTTAACAATGATTGAGGTTGCCAAAGAGCAATAGCCAGAACTTTAAATGTACACTAATCGGCATAAATTAAAATAAAATTCATTGCATACAGATCTCAAAGGGAGGTGGTTAGTGGTGGGGTTCATTTTTTTTTACTATGTGGGCATGGCTTGGTGGGCGTGGCAGGAGAAGGATACTGTAAAATCTCCAGTCAGAGGTGGTATTTGCCAGTTCTCTGAACTACTCAAAATTTCTGCTACCGGTTCTCCAGAACTGGTCAAAACCTGCTGAATACCACCTCTGGAGGTGGTGAGCCTTTGAGAGCTATATGCAATGAAATTTCATTTTAATGTATGCCGATTAGCATAAATTTAAAGTGACAATAAAGTTATTCTAAACCTAAGTCCTTTGTATCTCCTCCACACGCAAAGCAATAAAAGAGGAAGTCAAGAACAAGATACAATAAAATTGAGAATCACCATAGTACTATAGTCAAGATGTCTTAAATATTCACAGGACCAAACACATACCCTGGCCCTAAACATGAGGGAAAAGCCAAGTCTTCACACTCTTCTAAAGTGCCAGTAGGATCAGGGTTATTTGAATCTCAGGAAGACAGCTGTTCAGGGCAGATGTTGCAATGGAGAAGACATGTCTCCTGAGTCCTGCAGGATGATATTGTTTCACAGAAAGGACCTGTAACATGACCATCTTGCCAAAACTGGTAGGATGGGTACAAACATTGAAGAGAAATGATGCTGAAGTTAACCTGGCCTTGTGTAATGCAGCAGGACTTTAAAGATGATTACCAGCACCTTAAACTGTACACATCTTAATGTTGCTGAAGTTGAGAAACACTGACATAGAGAATTCATACAGCACATTCCAAACCAAGGTCATTATCCCCTGCTCCCTGCAGATTGTATAAGATCTTTGTTCGTCCATGCAACAGGGGTACAGGAATAATCCAAAATTCCCCTTGAAACCCCAACGGATCAATAGTTACATGGATAAACGATCTATCCTAAGGTTGGAGCAACTGATAAGATCAGATTTCCCTGCCCTTTCTGCTCCCTCCCACCAAATGTTATGCTGAAAGATGAAGAATTAAGTTGAACCCAAGGACTGAGATAGAGTCCTGGGAACTTTTATAAAGGGAAAGCCTCATAAGGACATCTCTGCAGGGCAGCAGTCTCTTTTCCATCCAGTGGACTATCTTCTTTAGTAAGGTTTTCCACCCTACTATGTACATGAAATGGAGGGAAGGCTGTAGAGAAAAGCAGACAAAAATATTGCTGCATGAATTCAAGCCTGGTCTTAATCTGTTATTTATAAATGGGTATTAATATATGCAATTTAATTTCTGTTCTGATTAGAAATATTGTTACCCGCCAAGGAATTGCATTCAAATTAGAAACAATCTTTTTAAAATAACTCACTGAACAGAAGACTCCAAAGACTCCCTCTCTATAACACTGAAAGATTGTTGCTCTCGTATTTCCAAAAAATGCAATAACTGGGTTTAGATATTATGATTTTAAATCTGAAATGTGAAGCTTCCTCCCTATGCTTCCGTAACAGACCTCACAGAAATTTGTAGATTATGATCTGTTCAATCCTACAGTTTATATTGGCCGAAAGGAGCTCAATTTTAATTGGTTTGAACATTACATTGAATTCTGGATTCAACAAAGTAAGCAGTATTCCCTCAAGCCCAGGGTTCCATAGTAAGGAGTCTTTCTTAGACTGCAAAGCTAGTTGAATCTATATTCTCTTTTCAATCCCTCTAACTGAAACTGCCAACATAAGTTTCCTCTTAATTCTGATTCTGCTGAAACTGTGCTCTTGTCACTTTGTCATTTAGAATATTATTGAAGACCTACTAAGACTATTCCCAACCCAACCTGACCTACTATTTTATTTGATTAAAATAGCACGTGTTAATGGCCTGCCTGTTTAAGTTAAAGATTTTGTACAAACAGTGGCGAGTCAATTTTCTTGTTTTAAGTTACCTTCTAAATTGGCTCTGCAATGGAGAGCCGAAGTAGACACTGTTATGAATACAAGCTCTGTGGATGAAGGATTCCCCACACAATCACACTGGACTCAACACTGTCCAGATTGTGAGTTTTACATGCCAACGCATTGCTCAAATAAAGCTAAAATTGATCTTGGCACCTTGGATGTAAATGCCTGGAATAGTTTCAGCAGAGACTCCAAAACTTGGAGGCTTCCATATTAGGCAGAAAACCACATTAGGGATTCTTTGGGGGAAACATGCAGGTAAATGGAGCATGAAGAGAAAGAGAAAGTGGAAAAACTATACTAATTGAATAATTCACACAAAATGGAATTTTCTTAATTAGACTAGTACACTGTCCCTATTTGCAGCTCCATAGCAAAGTCTACTTTTTTTTCGCCTTGGGGAGCCATTCATAGGGTCACAATAATTGTTTTATTTCTCTTTTCAGAAATTAAGTGTCATGAAAGCAAAATTCTATATTTACAGAGGTCACATAGGAGAGAAGAGGGAGCATAAAAAGCAATGATGAAAAATGTAAATATACCTGAATATGGGAATCTATGTGTTTCCTAATTTAATCTATCCAGGATTCTTTATTAAAGTGGTGACCTCTGGTAGAAAGGCAATTCTACCTGTGGTCCCTATCACTCCATTATAAACTGCCCTTGGTTATGACTCCTTGGTTATGAAGGCATTCTTCCTATGCTCCATCTGTCAATGCTACCTATGTTAGCATTTATCTTGCTCAAGGGAACCAGCAATTTGAGAAATAACTCACAAAACTCTCTGCAGTATCGATATGAGATGGCTTTCTCTAACAGGGTATATACTAGAAAAACTGTATTTGTTTATATTTTATGCATGAGATCTACTGTATATCCTTCTCAGGAACTCAAGACAGCTTACATGAGGATTTCTCTTCATTATATTTCCACACCTATTCAGTGTGGTAGATTGAGATGAAAGTTATTAGATTGGCTGGAATTGATGGGTAGCGTATTCCAACATATTTGAAGGTGTTGGGTTTGAGAAGCCTGGTGTTAAGTGGGTTGGAGGGTTGGAACTGGCAAGGCAAGAAACCAAGAGCTTCAGATCAGACAAAACCATTATGTAAACATAGTGCCTATGCCCTGAATGAGGGGAAAAGAGACACAACAGTCTATTTACTGTGAAAGAACAGGAGGAAGAAAGCTAATATTTAAACCCTTGGTACACTCTCCCTCCCTCTCTCCCTCTCTCTCTCTCTCTCTCTCTCTCTCTCTCTCTCTCTCTCTCTCTCTCACACACACACACACACACACACACACACACACACACACACAGAGCTATATTCTGTAGTTGTCAACCTTCTGCATGGATATGACTTCTAGTTTTCATCTACTGCCAAGCTTTCATCTACTGTGCTGGGTGCTTAAATGTTCTGTGATTAGCTGGTACTAAGTATGGCAAGTTGTGCATCTCAAGAGTTGTAAATCAAGACGTGCCTGGATGATATTCAAAGGCAGAAGTTAAACTAATCAGCTAATAATATGATGAAATAATCATGAAAAGATACATGATTTATGGATTACTATATGTTTCAAATTATTGAAGTTTTAAAAAAACTGAAATCATGATCATATTTATGTTAAAGAAAAATGTTTTTAGAGTTGGAATTAAGAGCAAAGGAAAAGTCACTATGATGCTAGCACCTGTGATACTTTGAATTTAAGTGAATAATTTGGGGCTTTTGTTAAATGTACTGCCAAACAATAGAATTGTTAAGCTGCCAAACAATCGAAACAAAGACTAAACAGACATTACAGAGGAAAAGCACAAATCAAAGTCATACCAGGATTTATTTACTGACCTGGGATTGATGATAATGAATTTAATGGATGTTTTAATTGGATAAAAGAAAAACAAAGGAGTGCAAAGAAGACATGCTCTTAAATTATGAAATAAAACCTTCCCCCAAATTAAACATGAAGGTTACATCAACAGTAAAGCAGAAGGTAAGAGAGAGGGAGAATCCATAAAAAGACAGAGAAGTCATTAAATTTTTAAACAATTAACATTTACAAATGTTAGCCATATATAATGCACAGATATTACTCTGTAAGCCTAGTTTCACATTATTATACAATCTTATCAACTGCATGATAATATAACAATCTTAAGCACATTTACTCCCAATATCTGCACAATTATTACCTCAGTTATTCATATGTGTATGTATAAAAGCTTTATGGGGTTTCACTAGATAGCATTATAGTTTGTAAAGGAAAACTAGAACAGGAAATGGGTGAATTCCTCCATTAAAAAAAATTGGGAAGATGTTTCTTACAGAATCCCAGCTTGGCCAGCTTGGTATAATCTTAAGTATTCCACATCTGAAAACAAGTTTGCTATAGTGAGTAAAAACACCAGGCTAGAAACCAGGAGACTGTGAGTTCTAGTACATCTTAGGCATGAAGTCAGTTAGGTGACCTTGGGACAGTCAGTCGCTCTTTCAACTCTTAGAAGGAGACAAATGCAAACTGTTTCTGAAATCTAGCTATGGAATCTATAGAAATTAGGCCAGGAGTCAACAGTGATTCAAAGACAGAAAAACCAAAACCATAATTATACATTTAGGACTTGTTCATATAAGGAAGCTACTAAGCATAAACCAATTAAAATTGCTTCCGCAGGCTCACTTACCAGTCATAACTTGGTATATAAATGGAAAATCCTGAATCCATTAAACTATGTATTTATTAGCCTCAGCCACACATGTATCAGAAATCTTGGAGGCCTCGGGATTGAATGCAATCTCCAAAAGGTTGACGTGCACTTGTGGAGAGCACCAGAAGGTTTTTCTAATTTTTAATTTGGTGTACAAGAAATGATTAAATTCATAACTGGAGAGTATAACTGGAAAATCAAATATAGATTTTGCCTTGATTTTACCTGAGGGGACCAGGGTGATAAAGTCCCAGCATACCTAGCCAAGTATAGCCTTCAAAGTTTGTTTTATGTTTGTTTTATGATCAGATATCAAAAGGAAAGTAATAAGACAATGTAAGCAATAAAACAAGGTGAGATATTAGCATATTAGAGAACAGAAGGTACTGGCAAACAACTAAGTGCTGACATTCAGCAGCCAGATCAACAAACCCTGAGCATAATTCAAATCCAGAGTCTTCTAACAACAATCACAACTGAACAGAATTTGGAAATTTATTCCCTTCTTAATAATGCAAGGGTTAGCTTGAAATGGAATTTTGTCTGCTCTTTATTAACAGAACCATTGACAGAGATTTTTAAGACAGTTTCCCTTGTTTATTTGTTTTAATAGTGTAGCCTTCAACTTGGGAAATGTCTGAACAGAGGAAATACATGTTTGGCTGTCAATCCAAATATTATTAAAATTAATGCAGCATGCACATCGACTTTTCCCTTTCAAAGTATTTGCCAAAAATATCAGTAATTGTCTTAAATTTAAAAGCCTACATTTAAACAACCGCTGAAAACAATGTCCAAAAGTAATATAATTATGCCCCTCAACTAAGAGATGGGAAAAGACCCCAAAGAGCCATTGCCAACACTAAACTTCGTGGTTAAACAGACTAATCTCTTCTGATCAGCATCCTCAGATGCCCAGGATTTGCCAATGAATTTGTAGACAAACATCAGCCAAAGGCAGTTTAAGAAGGCCTTTGCAGGGCAGTCTTAATATTCTAAGAAATGAAACTTCCTGTTCTGCAAAGCCAGACTAATAATGAAAACCCAGCAAAGCCAGAAGCCCCTAACTCAATAGCACCTGTCAAAAAAAAAACACTAATGAAAATAAATTGATATCTATTTACACATATGCTGTAGAGTATATGCATAATGTGTTTAAATATCACTAATAAAGTTAAGTCTCAGCTAAATGTATTGGCTGACATATAAAAACCAATCTCAATAGCAAATCAAGGTTGACAGCAATCTTGGCTGTGCAATTGTTCCTTGGGAATTTGTTTTGTGTGTTTTTTTAAGTTGTCCATTTAAAAAAAAGTCTTCTGGCCATCATGAAATTTCAGAAGCATGATCAAAGCAACTCAGAGGCAACAAGAATCAGGTAGGGAGGCTATGAATAAAGCAGCAATTTTCTAAGCTCTGCAACAATGACCAAAGAAGGGAACAGAGACTGTTCAAGGTAAGATTTAACTTCTGATAATTCTCCCTCTTGAAGAATCATGTGGCAATTATTCTATTTCACTATATTGTCTAATGCCAGGCTATCTTGATAGGCTGAACTGCTTCAGCTAGATCAGGTTGTCAAGGGGTATTGGGGGACCATTAATTAACTTTTGACAGTTAGACCGTTTTCTGTTCATGCAATTTCCTGGCCCAACATCCTTTTCTATTTGGGGGCAACTTCACATAGCTACACTTTCTGATCTCAAGGGACATTAGCAATATTTCTTTTATCACGCTTGCTTAACAATTCTTTTCCAGTTAACAGGTTTTTTTTAAAAAAAACCTGCTATATTTTTAAGGCAATGCTCACTTTAAATGAGTAGACACAAAAGATTTATAAAGGATTAATCAGTGACTTCTTTTAATAAAAGGTTAAAGAGTCAAAGGCAACTGTTTGGGATTCCAGTTAATCATGCATTTTTCTTCGAGATTCCATTCCATTTCTCATCCCTATCATTTCCAAATCTCTCCAAGAGTCAGTCCTCAGTCTATGCCACTGAGCCTTTCTTCATCAGAAAGCCACAGGAGTTATTGATGAAGTGATATAAAACCCTGTTGACATAACAATATGTTAGATTGAGTCCCACAGCTATTCAATGTGTTTTGCAGCTAGCAGAAATCCAGTTGGTAGACAACATACTCAGGCTGAACTGTTGATAGATAACTAATGGCATGTCTGGCCTGTCTTTCTTGTACCAACCTTTTCTTCCTATCAATATCACCACCTGGGCTAAGAATTCAATAGTGATGATCCAGACTGATCAGATCACATAAACATACCCCATCATGCTGCTATAGAAAATCATCACTGGCAAATTCACAGAGCTAGGTGACATCAACAGTAAGGTATTTCTATACCTTAGCAAGAGCTCAGGCTGATAGTCACAACAGGTGGCAATAGCCAGCTAACTTTGGCTGATTTTGAAAAAAACTAAGGATTAGAGGAACTGTGAGCCATGGTGGTGCAGTGGTTAGAGTGCAGTATTGCAACTACTTCTGCTGCCTACTGGTTGACTGCAATTTGGCAGTTCAAATCTCACCAGGCTCAAGGTTGACTCAGCCTTCCATCCTTCCGAGGTGGGTAAAATGAAGACCCAAATTGTTGGGGGCAATATGCTGACCTTGTAAACCACTTAGAGAGGGTATAATGGAGTCTGATTCTGAGGGGGAGATTGAGGAGCTGACAGGGAGTGGGAGTGTGGCTCCGGTGGCTGTGGAAGAAACGGGGGAAGGGCACAGTCCGGCTGGGCATTCAGAGGAAGACCCAGGGCCACCCCCTCTTCATCCTAGGGCACGCAGGGAGGAATGGAGAAGGGAGCAATGTGGCTTAAAGAAGAGAAAAGGGCCCTTCATTAGTTGCAGCTGGGAGAACAGGACATAAGAAGGGTGTTTGCACATAGCACCTTGCTGGAAGCAAAGCATGCATTATCTTTGTTGAGGCATATCTGGGTTTTGGCGTTCTCCCAACTGTGGGTGCTGCATTATCTGTTGGAAGTCTGCAATTTATTATCCTGGCCTGTTGTGTTAATTACTTCAGCGTGGTTTGTGTTGGTTTTTTTATATCTAATTTATTGGTATTTTGGGTTCGGACTTCATTTCTTCCATTTGTAGACTGTTTTTGGAAGAGTTTGATCTCCAGCTGAGGATAACTGGACATTGGGGGCCAAGTTGGAGGTATTAAAGAGAATTTATCAACTTTTGTGACTTTGTTATTTTTGTGCCATGGCCCGCGTCATCACAGAGGGCTGTAAAGCACCGTAAAGTGGTATGCAAGTCTAAGTGCTATTGCTATTACTAACTGTAACCCAAAACACATATACATGGAGGTCACCCTGTCTACCCTGTTGTTGAGTGAGACAGTCAGCGATGCAGAATAAACCGAAGGAAAAAATCAATGACAACCTGTGCACCACTTTGCTACTTGTTAAGTCATGGGAACTGGCATCAATAAGAACAAAGAGGAACAGTAATCTCTGCTTACCTTCCTTAGAGAGTGTGCAAATTGGACCTAAAGGTGAAGATCAAGCAAATGGATTTACTGGCAACTCGAGGCAAAGAGGAAATTGGATCAATAAGTCAATATTACTCAGGAAACCACCAAAACCTGGGGATACCTCTGATTCCAATTACTATGGGCCATATCTCCCTTAGACTATTGTGAGCCAAGTAAGATTTTACAGCTTCGGTCCATCAGTGGGGGAAAATGCAGTGGTTAGATGCGTGCATTTCAGATAGCTGAATTAGGTTTAATGAAAATACCAAAGACTACACAGGTATTCAGACTTATCTAGTAATCAAGGTAGATGTCAAAAAACAGAAGATGGAAAAATTGAAGTCCAAATCTCTGAGCAAATACTATGCCAATGAAATCTACAGCTCGTTTTTTGGGGGAGGGAATGGTTTGTAACCTGAATGCATTTGTTAATTATAGGTATCATCAGACATTTAAAGGTACAAGAGAGAAAAGTCCAGATGAGGATTAGAATCTGTTTTCAAAACTCAGAAAGATCATCTCAAGAATATTCTATCCACAGAATGGATGAGAGACAATGTGTTAAATGTTCTAATACAGAGGTCGCTAACCCCCGGTCTGTGGACCAGGGCCAAGCTGCACAAGCAAGTGAAGCCCCATCTGTGGGATGAAGGCAGCATCTGAAACCACGCCCCCTCCAGTACACGGAAAAACCTCTCTCCACAGAATTGGCCCCTGTTGCCCAAAAGATTCTAATAAACCATTTTGCAAGAGTAAACTGTCCTCCTAATGATGACTAAATTAAACCATTACTATTACATCACTGGGAGGTATTAACATAGAGTTGTTATCCTGCTTCCTATTTCCAAAGAGCAACATGGTGCTTCCTTGGAAGGATATTTCTGTTACATACTTCATTAACTTCCTGATGTGTAACAGGGCTCTGTGAAATTTGACCATGACAAAAATCAGAGGGGAGGTTGAATTGTTTTTCAATTAAATCTGACAGTACTGGCAGTGAGAGGCCACTAATACTGCAGGAGGCAAAGAGAACACATGATACTCTTTCAGAATCTCTGGATGAGGGTGCAGAACTGTGATCAGCAGTTTGTAAAATCCATGTGACCAGAAGCAAAGGGAATCTGGTGGAATGTTTGACAGAATCAGACTTACAATAAATCAAAACAACTGGGCAATTAAATGCATTTTACCTAATGGGAAATAATGATCCAGAGAAAATGTTCAGAGTTCAACTTTTAGGATTATCAGATTTCTCCTTAACCTGAAAATTATCTTTCACCCAGGAACTTGGAATTTTTAATTTCATAGAAGTCATATTATTTTTAGCTAATTAAAATTATTTTGCAGACTACCAGTTGAACTTGTCTTAAGAAATAAGAGGCCTGTTTGGTGGGCACTCACTAAAGGGCGCGTGTGTGTGTGTGTGTGTGTGTGTGTGTGTGTGTGTGTACTGCACAGTGGTGGGATTCAAATTTTTTTTACCACCGGTTCTGTGGGCATTGCTTGGTGGATGTGACAAGGTTAGGGTTAGGGTTAGGGTGGCAGAGGTGGTATTTGCCAGTTCTCCGAACTACTCAAAATTTCCGCTACCGGTTCTCCAGAACTGGTCAGAACCTGCAGAATACCACCTCTGCTGTATATGTATTAGCTATGTATGTGTACACACACACACCTAATTTAAATACAATATGAACAAAATGTGGCAATCAGTAATGAATTCAATTCCTAGTAAAAAGATTTGCAAAATAAACCTTTAATCTAGCAATGTCCAAAAGGGCATGTGGTGACTGCAGCTCCTACAATTCTTTGCTCTGGAATCTATTTAGATGTCACAGCAGAGAAACCTCCTTTACAGCTTACCCTCCGTATCCAAATTTGGGAGGGGAAGAAAAGAAAACATGAGGTTTTGTTTTTCTTCAATGTAAATATCAGCCAAATGGCTAGAAAATACTCCAGTCAGTTCCATTCTATTTACTTCTTCGCTGTCCAATGTTTTGGTACAAGCTTTTCCTTTCCAAGATATACTGTAAGTATTGGTAATATAATTTTTAGAATAGCATTTTATTTCTGCAACTCTGTTCTACTCTGTGTTTGTCTTGCTTATCAAAGGGAGTTTAATGTGGGATAGAGAATGGGCAATGTCTTCTCTCTCTTTTCCCTGCCCCCTCATCCTCCCAGCAGCTATAAAATAGCTCAGCCCAGCCAGAACCAAGAGCTCAAGAAAGCTCCCACACCCCACCAGCTCCCATCTTCCATTCAGCCAAAATGGGCCACTCGGGCAGAGCAGTCCAGGAGTTACAAATAGGCCAGACAGGAATAAACAGAGCAAACAAAGAATATCCTGTCCACTCTGAGAAAAGCTCACGAAAGTGATGTCTCCATTAAAATCCAAGGCAGGGAAGCTGCACACACCCCTGTCGACTTGGCTTGGCTAATAAAATGAAAGGGTAGGGAGGGAGGAAAGGCTTATAGAGGAAGTGGGGGAAGTGCTTATGAAGGCATGCTGATAAGCCCAAAAAATATTACAGCCAATATTTTTACAATATTATAATTTCACTCATCCGTTACAATGAAGCAGAGCACAAACTGTGCCATGTGCCCCCATCACCAACAACAACCGACCCCAAAAGTCCCATTCACTTTTCAAGTACATCCATTTGGTAGCATTCCCAAGATCATGTCTGGGGCTCATTGGTTTAGCTGTGGTTTCTGAGACCTCATGGCATTATCCAATGTTTGTTGAGATGATTTAAATAAATAACTAGGAGCAGGAGAGGACAGCGTCTCTGATTTAAGAGGTGGTGTTGAATTTGGGACCGTCTTAATTGCAACACAGAGGAGCTACCTACTGACATAGAAGGGTATTGCTTACCTGGTTTGTAAGCTTCTTCCCCAAATGCTGACCTTCTAAATGTAAACAAACCACTCCATCTGTTTTGCACAGTTTTGATTAGCACTTGTGTAAAATTAACTGCTGAGGAAGCTTTAAGCAATACTACTTAGAAGTTAATGCTAGTTGCAGGGCTGAGGAGAGAAGCTGTACATATTCCCATTCCTTACCTCTATGTGTATTCACTTGAAAGTTTAAAGAGAACCTATGTACATATATCTTTACGTGGGTTGAGCCGTTTTGCACAACCTCAACAAATGTAATGCATTAGCCTGAACAGGATCCATTTATTTTAGCTGTATGTTTGAGACACAGAATTAGTGTCTTGGTGTGAATTAATGAAGCATGAATAAGAATGGATATAAGGCATCGTCACCAAATAAGCACAAGAGTACTGATGCTAAGAGAAATAAAAGGGAAGACAGGGAAGTAGATATCTTGTTGAATTATCTCTTCCTGTGAAAGCCATTGAAACAACAGATTATAGATACACACCTCTATATTTCAGAAATTAGAATAACCTCATTGAAATTCTGACGTTCCAGCAAGTTTTTCAGTCTGGATTATTGCAATACTTGTATGTAATTATTACGTTTCTGTGTTTTTTCTTTCTTTTTTTTCTCTCTCTCCTCTCTCTCTCTCTCTATCTCTGTCTTAAAAATGTTTTTAAAAGTTTAAGATGAGACAAGAGATTAAAATTACTTAAAAGGCTAAGGGAGGGGCTTCAGGGGACTAACCAGCTCCAGGGCTGCATGCTCCCTTGGGCTCCTCATATGATGCCACAGTCTTAACTCCGTTTTTGAAGTCCAAAAGAGTCGGGGCCTGTCTCATCTCCAAGGGAAGAATATTCCCTAAGGCTGCAGAGAAATCTCACCCCCAGAGCACCCCTCCAAAGCAATTAATCCAGGCTGTGCAGAAACACAAGGCTGCGCCGCCCACATGGCCCGCAGGAACGCTCCCCGCCCACTCACTCCTTACCCGGCAAACTTGCCTGCTAAAATTGCTATTTTTCTTTTTTCCGACCATCATCTATTCTGCTGTGCTGGGAGATTTAGATTAGCTAGGAAGCAGGAAATGGTTGGTTCTTGCTTTCTAGCTCGTCTTTAGATCTTCAGCTTTGCTTCCCTTAGGACTGAAGGTTTGCTTGCAAGCAAATTCAGTGCAGACTCATGGCAAGCAAATTTGAGAGACTGAGTTAGCCGATGGCAGATAGATAAATCACTGAATGATTCTGTGAGCAACTCAATCTGCCTGCTTTGCCTGATTTGGGGTAAAAATTGCTTTTTTATAAAAAAAAAAATCAATATTTATATACATGGTCTGTTGTGAGTTAATTTTGTGAGTTTGCTTGCTAGCAAATATTATGAGTTTGCTTGCAAGCAAATTTTATGTGACAGACTGAGCTAGCCAATGGCAGATAGATAGATTTCTGAATGAATCTGTGATTCTGTGAGCAACTCAATCTGCCTGCCTGCTTTGCCTGATTTTGGGTAAAAGTTGCTCTTTTTATAAAAAAATTCAATATTTATACAAATATTTATATTTACATACAAGCCATGCTCAGCCTATCACATGACCACCAAGCCACACCCACAAATTAGGCCATGCCCACAGAACCGGTTAGTGGTCCCTGGGATCTAAAATTATGAGTTTGGTGGTCCCTGAGGTCCAAAAGGTTGGTGACCCCTGCCCTAGGGTAGGGGTGATGGCAGTGAAGGATCTGTTCCTAGATCCTAGCAGTTGGGATTCTTTAACTCACAGGGTCTGCAACATACCTTTCCTGTCTGACCGAATGGAAAGGGGTGGATGGGAAAAAGATGTCCAAATTGCTATCATTCAAAAGATTTCTTACCTCACGAAAATATAACAGATTTCCAATGAAAGGCAAAGGCGGAGGATGACGGACTCCCACTTTATCAAGCCTGGAGAACGAAGAGGTGGTATGCCTGGATTTTAAAAAAAGGGAAAAAGTTTTCACAGAGTTGAAGGAATAAGGCTCAGAACTCAGGTGAGGGGATAGCTGTGAAATCCAACTGGTGCAGCAATCATGGGGAAATCCCAGAGTCACTTGCAGTGCAAGATGGGATAAGAACCTTTTGTTCCATTGTTATTCTCAAATGTGCTATTGCTTTACTTCAGAAAAGGCTGTTGATTTAAGCTCTAGATATATGAAATAAAATCAGATTCAGTAGTCTTCAATTGCCCTAATATCATACAACACTGTGAAATCCAACCCTACTGATCTTACTACATCAGCCTTCACCCATCTGCTATCTGCTAAATAATTTTGATTATGGCCTTCGTGGGCCATGCAAGCTGTAGATTTATGGAAATTATCATCTAACACAGCTGGAGAATGCTACACAAAGAAAGTCATTTGAGATGCCTTCAATACAACTCAACAAGATCTGATGTTTATTTATGGAATTGCTTGCTTGCTTTCCAACATTTCGATCTAGTGCTGGCAAAGACACCTCAGGAGACAGTAATGGGAAAAATTCACTACTCTTTTTCCTTCATGGTATAATAGGAAATTCTACTTTATATAATATAACATTTTTTCCTGGTTCCATTAAAGCAGAGACAGGCAATCTGGTGGGAGAACATGAGCTATTCTGTGACAGGACACAACAAAAAAAGAACCCACAGTGAGCAAGGAGGTGATTTACAGTGAAAATGGGATTTCAAGGATGGTTCCTTATGGTTGGTTTTTTTCTTTTTCCAAGGGGTAAGCTTTTTTGTGGAAGGAGATAGCTAGGCCTAAAAGAAAGCTTGCATAACTTTTAATATTTGACTTTTCTCTGCCCTCCACTCTGAAGAAAAAATATACCCTTCTTTTTGTCAAAGGCAGAATTTCTGGGTGTTCATGATCACAGCAATGAAGGCCAAGCATGGATTGTCATTTCCTATAAATACTTTCATAAGATTATTTTTCTTCAATTTTGTGAGAAAGCAGAAACAAATGCTGGCTGGTACTCCAAGCAGATGAGCATGGTTTTCCCATCATTGCTGAGTTTCAGATTCTTCTAGTAGTTTTCTCATAGAAGAGAGTTATTGCTCTACAACTCTTCCTGTTAGCTCACATTATCAGAAAACTATTCTACAGGTGTAAGAAAGAAAAGGCCAGCCAAAGGCTTCAAAGCTGCTGAGTAGAGTACTACTACCCTGAATAGGGTACTATAGATACCAACAAGCTTTGAGTAGGGTGCTATAGATACCATCCAAAGGTCACCAAGAAATTGCTATTTTTAATGTGACAGAAATTAAATACAGAAATTAAATTGTTATTAAGTACAATAGATGCAAATTTGAGGGGTTAATCAATCATCAATCAATTATTTTTTCAAAAATCAATCCAGCAATGAACTCGAACTCCTTTTCTCCTTCCTTTTCATCCTCCTCCTCCTCATCTTCATATCCCCCAAACTCTTCAAAGCTGGATCAGCTACATGCAACATTCAACATTGTACAGCTGCACCAGATGTGCTTTGACTACTACTAATGCTCAGATATTAATCCAAATTAAAACATAGCTGGAAGATGAAATATGGGATTTTGCATTAGCAAATGAATAAGTGTTGAATAAGGCAGGTTGTAGTGCTTGCAAATCCCCATCAACTGGATTTCAAGAAGTTTTTATATTACAGAACATGTGTAAGCAGTAGTACTTTTGAACTTTATGAAACAATTTAGTAGATCCTAGCTAAATATGTATCCTGATGAGAGCAAATATCAGTCAACGTTAGTACCCTAAAAAAGCAAACTCAATAGGCATATTTTTTTTTATTGAAGTTAGGGACACATATGATTTTATACATTACTTGTCTTAAACACATTGTACAGGCAAATAGTGTCAATTCAACCCCAATAATGTTAGATATAAGCCATGGTTTATAAATCATATTGTGGCATAGCACAGAATGTGACATTACCCTCTGTTTACGATCCTTCCTTCTTTTGGCCTTCCAGTTGACAATGACAAAAATGTCACTTTTCCATAAATCCCAAAGCAATGGATTATGAATCACTCCATTTTTGTTTCAAATTTACCAGTCAACAGTAATATCTAGCAAAATCTGGGACAAATGTTTCACCAAAGCTATAAAGATATTTGCTACACACCAGCCAGTGGATGATATATATATTCAGGTTTTTCTCCCAATTCTATCCAGTGTATCCTAATTAATTCACTGTCAACCATAAGATAACAATTATTTATTCATTTATATCATGCAGGAAATTTACTAGGTACTAAATAACTTCAAAATAACACCACAAATATATTTTTACACTTTCTTCCATCTCTGACAGAGGGAAACAGATACACTTGCTTGCTGTATATTTAGTGAAAAAGGTATAGTAATGAGGAAATCATAATGAGCTAGCCACGATTATAACATGCTCCAAGGAATTTCTCCACTAACAATATCTAGGTATATCTTACTGATACTAAAGCAGAGGTGTCAAACTCATGGCCTGCGGTTCAGTTCCGGCCCATGGGGTGCTTAAATCTAGCCACCTGGGGGCCGGCCTGGAAATAGCAAAGGTCCGGCCTGTGGTGCCTCTGCTGGCCAAAATGGAGAACAAAGTGCTGCAGAAGGTTGTCCAGGCTAAAAACAGGGCACCGAGTGTGTGTGTGGAGGTAATATATATTTCATGAATCTCATTCTTGAATACTGTCAACCATAGTCTGAACTTAACAGTGATCATCTCGTGGTAGCAGAATTACAGGGTGATCTTCCCTTCTTAGGGATTAATCCATTAATGACTAAAACTGAATACACAGGTAGTCCTCAACTTATGACCACAATTGAGTCCAAAATAAGTGAGACATTTGTTAACTGAGATTTACTGTGACCTTCCTTGCCACAGTGGTTACATGAATCACTGCACTTGTTAAGTCAGTAACAGGTTTAAGTGAATCTGGCTTTCTGTTTGATTTTGCTTGTTGAAAGGTTGCAAAAGGTGATCACATTACTTTGGGACACTGCAATAGTCGTAAGTATGAGTCAGTTGCCAAGCATCTGAATTTTGATCACATGACCATGGGGATGCTGCAATGGTCCTAAGTGTGAAAAATAGTCTTAAGTCCCTTTTTTCAGTGCCATTGTAATTAAATGAACTATTGTAAATAAGTTGAGTCGTAATTCACATGTTGCAATGTTGTGAATAAACAATGATACCATAAACTATGAACCATGGTTCTATAAATCATCGTTTATAAACAGTGGTTCATATAACATACAAAACTATAGCCTATTATGGCTTAGGGCAACTAAGTGGCCTTATCTGACAAATGGATGATATTATTCAAGAAGGAAAATGCAGCAACTATTTTATTTATTTATTTTTGACAAAAAATGGGCAGATAAATATTTTGAAAAGATAATGGGTATATTTGGGCAAATTGAAATAAAAAAGCATGTTAATTGTATATAAAAGGAAAGCTTTTCTAATGGTCTGTCTTAAAAGATGTTACAGTCATCCTGGTTTTTTAAAAATAGAAATTTTACAAAATGTAATAATATGGTGCAAGTTGCAATTCTGAAATAGACCAATTTTAAAAATTGATTTGATATCTCTGAGTCCAGATATCACAGCCCAAGTCCCCAAACGTAATCTCCTAATCACATGTTGCAGAAGGACCCTAACATACCATTTTTCCTTGATGAGTTCTGGAAATGTACTTTCTTTTGCTTTGTATGCTCTTAACTCGGGCAGAAGCACAGAACATTTATTATGCCTTTGAAATGTGATATTTTTAAAAATGTTTCAATGCAATTTCAACTAAGCAGCAGAAAATTTCATAACACTTTTTCATCATATAATTACATGTCTTAATTATATAATTTGATGTCTTAATTGCATAATTAAAAAGACATGATGTTTCAGCTTAATTAGACATCTTAATTATTATGCAAGATCATATGCTAGTATTGCAATCCCCTTTGCAAATGTAAAAGAAGTGCTTCTAGATATAACTTCAGCCATTTTGAGATGTTAATAGGATGAATGAATTTTGATCTGAATACACTGAGACACATGAGAAGCAGATAGAAGCATCTGCCCTGTTGTACCATTAATATTCTTTGCGTTAAAATGAGTAAGATGAGCCACTAACTCTTCTACCTTTTAGAAACAGCACAGAGGTATTCCTTGTAAATTATTTGAGATATGGTTACAGTCTCAATAAAACTATCCAACTTCTCAAAGATTCATAAGAGAATGTTGCTCGTATGTTGTCAGTTACACACTCAAGCATCCAGCCCTTTGGTACACCATATGCTCATCATTTCACAGTTGACAAGTCAGTATACACCAGTCTGTTTTACATACTGGGCAAAAAAAGAAGATACAATTTATAATAGTGAATAATAATAATGCACAAGAAGAGAATGGTTCAGATTGATAAAATCTAAACAAAGAACTTTTAAAAATTGCAATATACTGGTATTTTTGACTTATGACCACAATTGAGCCCAACAGTTCTGTTGCTAAGTGAGACATGTGTTAAGTAAATTTTGCCCATTTTGTGACCTTTCTTGTCAAAGTTGTTAAGTGAATCACTGCAGTTGTTAAATTAGTAACATGGTTGTGAAGTGAATCTGGCTTTCCCATTGACTTTGGTTGTCAGAAGGTCACAAAAGGTGATCACATGACCCCAGGATATTACAACAGTCATAAATGTAAGTCAGTTCCCAAGCATTTAAATTTTGATCACGTGACCGTGGGAACAGGATGCCGCAAGTCATAAGTTTGAAAAACAGTCATAAGTCACTTTTTTCAGAGCCGTCGTAACTTTGAATGGTCACTAGATGAACTGTTGTAAGTCAAGGACTACCTGTAATTGATAAAGGAAGGCTCTGTGCTTGCCCAGTGTGAAATTTGGGCATGTAAGATCTGTAGATCTAATTCTTAAGAGTTGTATTATATGCAGGCATCTTCAACACTGTTCTTGGATTCTCTGACTAGCAAAGTGAGTCAATCTCTAAGATGACAGAATTTGGACTATTGTTCAGGCTTAATCTTATGTTGAAATCCCTGACTATAACAATACAAGCAAAGGAGGAGCATAGCCAAAGACCATTAATGTGGGTTTTCCACTTTTTACCAGGTTTCTATGATTCAAGATCAAGGTAATATTGTGTGCATATAAACATTTACTAGAAACAAATTCTAGTGACTGGCTGAAATATGGATGTTCAGATCTGCAAAAACTGTGTCTCGTTCCAAGGGCTGCTAGAAGAGACAAGCATTTATCACCCCAAATATGCAAATCACTATGCAAATTCAGTCTCTGAAATAAAAGAATTTTTAATTGCATTATATAATTTGTAAATGCAGGTTCTCTTGTTCTGAGTTCTCATCCAGCTATTTCCAAAAGAGCAGTAATAATAATTCAGGTAATATTATAAGTAAACTGGACGTTTTAGGAACAAAGTGGTAGGAAGTCATGTGCTATGCCAGGCCTTGAGCCTAGACATGGGGAACTATAGAAATATCTAAGATTCTGCCACCAACAAGAAAACTCAGCAACTTTTAAAAGCTATTGGATTCTTCCAGATCTTTGTTCTGCAATAATTTTGACAATAATTAATAATCTGCCAGGTACATACAGTGGTACTTCAGTACTCAATTGGTTCCACGAAGCATGAGGAGTACCAGAAATGATGAGTACCAAACAAATTTTTCCCATAAGGAGTGAGTCACTAGGCAACCAACACCAATAGGTTCTAGCTTGTGTGTTGAGTTCCAAACAGACGATGAGTACCAGATCAAAATGTTCATGTCAAAATGCATTGAGTACCAAATTCAATGAGTTTCAAAGCAGTTTGAGTACCAAGATACACTATATAGTTCAATAAATCAAAAAGAACTATAAATAAAATCAATCTTGGGGCAGCAAAGGATGAACAAGGATTTATATTCCTTTATTTCACATACTGGGCAGAAAATTCAGATACAATTGAAATAAGATGAATCGCCTGTTAATGGATTATTTGCTGTTTACTGAAAGCAAATATTAATTGCTTTTCTAGAACTCACTTCAGTTTTTATTAAGGGATTAAAAATAGACCAAAGCAAATCAAAGAGTTGACCGAGAGACAGAAGATCAGTACCCATGTTTAAAATGGGACTAAATAAATAGTTGTTTGAATCAGTGGTCACCGGAGTACTTTTGATTATGCAATGGCCTGGCCCTGTTACCCTATTCTCAAATTATTATTAATCACATTTATTTGACCATACATCTCACAGAAATGACCCAACTCAATCAATTGGAATAGAGCCAGAAGGGCCCTTGGAGGTCCTCTACTCCAACCCACTACTCAAGCAAGAGAACCTATACCACTTCAGATAAGTGACTGTCCAGTCTCTTCTTAAAAACCTCAAGTGATAAAGCACCTACAACTTTTGAAGGCAAGCAGTTCCACTAGTTAATTGTCCTCACAGTTAAGCTTTTCCTTAATTCCCAGTAGCTTCACTGGTTGATTAGTTTCCATCCATTGTTTCTTGTCTTGCCTTCAAGCATTTTGGAAAATAAGTTGAAACGTTGCCCACCCCACTTCTTTATGGCAGCCCTTCAAATACTGGAATACTGCTATCATGTCACCCCAGTCCTTCTTTTCTCTGGACTAGCCTAACCCAATTCCTGCAACAATTCTTCATATGTTTTCATCTCCAGGCCCTTAGTTATTTTAGTTGCTCTTTGCACTTTTTTCTTTTTTGTAATGTGGTGACCAAAATTGGATGCAGTATTCCAGGTGTGGTCTTACTAAGGATAAAGTGGTACTAATGCTTCACATGATTTTGATTCTATGCCACTGTTTATACAACCAAGGATTATATTCACTTTTTCGGTGGCGGCTGCACACTGCTAGCTCATATTTAAGTGATTGTCTACTAGGACTCCAAGGTCCCTCTCACAGTTACTGTTCTGAGTCAGGTTTCACCTAATCTCTACTTGTATTTTTGGTTTTCCCTCACTATGTATAAAACCTTGCTTTTCTCCACATTAAATTTCATATTGTTGGTTAGGGCCCATTGTTCAAGTCTGTCAAGATCTTTTTGGATCCTGAGCTTGTCTTCTGGGATGTTGGTTATTCCTGCCAGCTTAATATCATCTGAAAATTTGATGAGTTCCCCTTCTGTTCCCTCATCTAAATAATTTATGAAGATATTAAAGGAGACTCACATAACTCACATAAACTCACATAAGACTTTGGGCAAGATCCCCATATCTTGTGAGAATTATTATTATTATTATTATTATTATTATTATTATTATTATTATTATTATTATTATTATTATTATTGTTGTTGTTGTTGTTTTATTTTATTTTATTTTATTATTTTATTTTATTTTATTTTATTTTATTTTATTTTATTTTATTTTGTGAGACCATATTGTTAACTTTTGAATTTGAGGTCCACTGAAGTCAGCGATTCATAATAAACCAATCTTTCTCCAGGAACTTGTTATTTAGATATATATTTAGCAAATATCAGCTAATGCAGGAAGCAGGATGACTACAATCTATTCAAAAGAAAAGGACTTTACGGGTAAATTTCAAATTAGGAATTACTCAAAATCAGCAACTTCAAGCTAACTTCCAGTTATTTTTCTTTTGTAACATCAATTTGATTTTCAAATATGCAGCTTATTGGAGACTACTGATTTCTGGAAGTCAACCACTGTTTTTCTCTCTGAAAGACATAATTCTGCATCTTCTCCAACAACACCATTTATGTTATCTGTATACTAAGAGCCTTCTCTAACTTGGCTGCTCCAGATTTACACGAGCCCTGTTCTCTCTCACACTAAACAACTGACAGAACATGACATGTAAACTGCTTATCTAAAACTTGATTGAGAATGCCAGAATCTATTCCTATTGCTTCCTCATTTTGGGTCCATATTTAAACACAGCTCAGTTTACATCAATCTGACTGGGGGAAAAGGCTATTCTGGCATTTCTCAAAAAAAAATGACATAAGCTTAAGTCTCTATGATGCTTACCATGAATCTGTTTCATGTTTCTTTGGAAAAGATATGGATGTTTTCTAGGAAGAATGCCAAAGGCTGGAAGAACGAAATGCCACCCAGTTTGACCCCTGCACGTGCTTACCTATTTCAGATACCTTTCCATATTTTGTCTCTGTTTTATTAGGGGAGGAGACAGTTTGGCTAATCCATCAGTTTACTCTGTTGACTGCAGGTCATAACAAATAATGTGCTTTAATAGTATCCTGCTTGATATCGCATGAGTCTCTCCGAACTCTTGAGGGCAATCTGTGGTCACTGTCCATCTCCACTACAGTCTGTGGAGACAAACACTTGTAGTCATCCAGTAGTTAGCTTCCTACAAACCTGCAGTAGGTTTAAATTAAGGAAGAGGCAAAAATTTCTCTCTAGTTTTATTGCTCTGATTCAAGCAACCCGAACCAATAGAATCAAAGTATTGGCAGAATCAATAGGATCTGCCAATTGAATCGAAGCGCTCCTAACTGCAATTATGGCTGAGATTGCACAATATAAAATGCCCATGCATTTTGGTTTAGCTTAATGCATAAACCTACATAACAGCTGAATTCCTGTCCTTTAGCTACATACAGTCCTCACTTAACAACATTTAACAACATTCAGCAACTGCTTGAAGTTACTTTGCTGAAATAATGATACAAACATCCCATCTTCAAAGTTATGGCTATTGCGGAGCCAGGGATTGTGGAGTGCAGGAAGGACAGAAATGCAGGGGGAGTGGAAATGAGAGCAGGAGAGTAGGAAAAGGAGTAGGAGAAGTATGTAAGAGTAGGAGAAGTATGAGATCCTCACCCAACAGCGCAGTGTAACATTTGCAACTGACCTTACTAAAACTACCATCACTAAGTGTGTGGTCACGTGATGTTTCTTGTATGACTGCATTGCTTGGCGATAAAAACTCTGGTCCCAATTCTGGTTGTTATGTGAGGACTACCTATATTATTTTGCATTTTCTTTACACCAGATAGCAGCAGATTTTAGGACACAAAAATATTCTCCAAATACAAATCAGAGTAAAGGCTTGCTTTTTTTTTTTAAACACCTTCTGCAAAGCTTATGAGAGGATGAAGTATGAAAATTTTCTCTCTCGCTCTGCAGGGCACCCCTCATTTTTTTTTGCTCAGTCTTTCACAAAGGTTACTGCTAAAATTAGTTTCCTCATCACTCACAATTTCCTTTCTTCAGTAAAGAGAGATTCCTTGCATCTTTTTAATGTCTTGTTTTTCTCCCACAGCCCTAAAACTCTTTGTTATAATGAAAAATCAGGAATTGCCATCAAGAGAGAAGTCACCGGAAACATCTTAGTCAAAATGTTTTCCTCAAAGACGGCAGATAAGAAGAGGTTTGCATTTTTTCAGTTATGGCTGCTGGCATATTGGCAAGCACAAGGCTGAGCCATCTCGCACTTACGCACACCTGGTTCATGGAAGAGAACAACAAACAGGAGAGATGAGTCAGTGGTGCTTATGAAACACACATTCGTCATCTGATGCTGCTGTTGTGCCCATTGTTTTGTTAACAAGCTGCAGCTGGTGATGATAAACCAACACAAAGGTTGATGGGGTCTCAGCTGCCTAAGATTACAGCTTGGTTACATTACCAGGGTAGAAGATCAAATCTATCCTGACAGACTGTTGATCTGGCTAAAGAAGAGTAATTGGCAAATGCCAACCATTGATAGGCAAGACTAACAATTTATTTATTCTATTCACATCTCATGCCTCTATTGATCATTTATTCAGCTTTCTAAGTCACTCATTCTAACTGAGCCAATTAGAAAGCTGCAGAGGCGGAAAATCTCTCGGTCACAGGGTTTCGTTGCTAGCACCACTTCACACATACATTTTTCAGATGCAACCTTTATACTTCACAAAGAAAAGATATTTCATATCATGCAATGGTCAAAATAAATGGATTTCCCTACTTCAGTTGTAAGCCTTAAGAAGCTCACTCATGATGTGGTCTACACTTGCAGTGAAATGAGGGAAGAGGGGACAAAACTATTCCTTTCTTTTAAATAATCCCCTACAAAAGATTTGCTGGCAGTGAAGAACCAGCCTGGCAGAATTGATCTCAATCTTTTTCTTTCTAAGTGCTGTGGTGGAAAAGACAGGAGAATTACACATAGTTTCTTTTATGTAGTCAGGTAGAGAGCAGTCAAAAATGGTATCTCCTACTGCATTTGTAATGGAGTC
The DNA here is from genome assembly GCF_049901715.1 of Pseudonaja textilis. Classification (NCBI taxonomy): domain Eukaryota; kingdom Metazoa; phylum Chordata; class Lepidosauria; order Squamata; family Elapidae; genus Pseudonaja; species Pseudonaja textilis. Next base: position 54,817,500 of record NC_141994.1, read on the forward strand.
AATTCAATTACTTTAAAATGTCACGACACATTTTCTACTGAATACATAACCTAACTGAACATGAAGCATATGAGGCATGTTTGACTGCAGTACCACACATTAGAACATTGAAACATAGAGCTGGAAGTGACCTCACAGGTCTTCTAGTCCTGTCCTCTATTCAAGGCAGGAGACCTTATATCATCCCAGTCAAGTAGTTGTCTGGTCTAGTTTTGAAAACCTCTAGTGATGGAGCATGCACAGCTCGGGAATGGGGGGAAGCTATTATGGGATTCAAGCCTATTTCCAAGACATTGGTCTTCAAAACATCTTCTGGAGCATGACTACCACCCCAGATACCCACGGTTAATTTCTCAAGACTGAAGAATGCAATAGTTGAAAATGTCAGTAAATCATGTCTATCTTATTAGATGATTCCTGGGACTGAAGTCACTCTCTGCATAGCATTAGCTTATCTCAATCTGGTGTCCTGTAGACACATTGATGAAAAAATGTACAAAGCCCACCTACTCATCTATTTAGCATTTTCTTCATGAATCTAATGATCAAATAAGTACTGGGACCACAAAAAAGGGAATAGCAGCATCCACCTCCAAGCATCTTCCAAGTCCATGGATCATTCACTCCCAATTTAAGGCATTAACCTTCACAGAAAATTGAAAGGTCTAAGAAGCATTTCTTCCTCACAACAAATCCATGATTATCACTGGAGGAATGAGAAAAGCCTGGTGGCTTTCAGTAACTATAATAATTCTATGGTCAACAGGAAAGTTCTGCCCACTGTATATATGTAGGTCTATTATCTACATCTAATATATACATAATATCTACATAATGTCTAATATCTACAATATCTATATGTAGACCCATGGTAAAGCAGTGGTTAAAAGGCAGTATTGCAGGTAGTTCTGCTTACTGCCAGCAGTTCAATTCTGACCAGCTGAAAGTTGACTTAGTCTCCCATGCTTCCAAGATCGGTAAAATGAGGACCCAAATTGTTGGGGGTAATATGTTGACTCTGTAAACCACTGAGAGAGGGCAGTAAAGCACTGTGAAGTGGTGTATATGTCTAAGTGCTATTGCTAAGATTTGGATAATTTAAATAGCAAGAATTTTAAACAAATGGCTGTCCAGTCTCTTAAAAGCCTCCAGCATTGGAGCATTGAGCAGACAAGTGCTATCTTCCTGCCCATCCATCAACAAGATCTGTAGAGCCTAAAACATATCTTCATTGCCCTGCAACATGGACTTTTGGGTTAATATATTGCTTTTAATGAAATAATTAGCAGGTATATGTAAATGAGTAAAAGTTTCTACCTGGCACTCTATTCCTTAAAGCCAAAGAATATAAGCACACAATGCACTTAACATAAGGCAGTACAAAAGTTTCATTCTATAAGAATGCTGAAGAAAAGTTCCACCTGACCTAGATGAAGCATCAAGCTAATATCTTCAGAGGACACTTGCATAATCTATATTTATACAGGTTTAAGAATGAACCCCTTCAGGCTAGTAAGTCAGTGGTACAGCAATGACCTCTGAAATCCTTCCAGTATATAGATCCACAGGATAACATGAGCAAGTGTCTGGTTATGTTGTGCTGACTTGCAGCTTTCATGCTTGGATTAAATGTAGATTCTCCTAGTATGCTAAAACTGGCATTTGAAGAGCTTTACAGGTGAACCATAGAACTTGTCTCTGAAGGCATCTGGTGATGTGTTTCCACTCATTCTAATTTTACATCATTTTTCAAGTTTAAATACCACGCACTTTTGAAAGACTTCAAAGTTGCCCTAATACCCTGTGCACAATTTTCTTTTTATATTAATCCATGCAGTCTTGAATAAGGAACAGAATTTTCTCCATGATCTCAAATCAGATTAATAGGGGCTTTGTTCTTATAAGGAGCAGATGAGAGGAGGGCTTGAGTCATACATAGGTAATTAACTAAATACCTCTTTTTGGAGAGTAGACCTATTACAGTGCCAGGTGCCAGACAACCTTTAAATTCCACAGAGCTCAGAATATTTTGTCAGTCTATAACACAGATTAGTTAATAAACTGCACAGCAAAAGAGCAAGTAATGTGTCAATTGTGTGCTGTCAAGATTCCAACTTTATACGTAAGAAGATCTTTTATGCCAGATTAGACTTTTTTGACAGACTTTCGCCCTAAATATTCAATTCTTGATTGAAAGGAACTTATGCAGAAAACCTTCCCATCATAGGTTGCTAGGATTGCTAGCAGACACATTTCAGGATTTGGGAAGGGAATCCGAGACTATCAAACTTGGCAAGTTAGGGTTTAATTATCTGAATTATATGCCATATTTATTTATTTGTGGGGTCCTCGGTGGTCTCTGAGCTTGGTTGTTTTCTTGCAGGATTTTCATTATGATTCACCAAATGATGTTACAGTTTGGTAAAGAAACATCTGCAAGAAAACAACTCTCATAAAGCACTCAGGACCCCCACAGTTAAACCTATATAATAAATGTATAGCTTCAGAAAGGCTCTGTAAGTCAAGGTGGAATATATAATATTCCCTTCTCCTGTTTTTTCCCACAAAAACGAGCCTGTGATGTAGTTCGGGCTGAAAGATCATGACTGACGTAAAATCACCCAACTATTGTAGCTTCTGTGACTAAGGGAGGATTAGAATTCAGAGCCTCCTCATCTACTAGTCCAGCATCTTCTTCAATTAGTCTTATCTTTTATAACAGTCACAGATCCGAATATTATTTATTTTTTAACAATACACAGAAACTCTAGAAATTTTGTTATAAAAATGTTAATATTACAATGTTTCCTTCCTAGCCAGATTGTCAAAAGTATAGAAAGTTAATTTAACATTTTGATTTTGATTCTGATGAGTTGAAAGTTTTATAATACAGTATGATACTCCCCCCAAATGTATGTAAGTCATCAAAAACAACATAAAAATAGTTTAAACAGGAATAGAAACAGAAGTAGAATACATCATTCCACTTCGGGTAGCAATATCCATTTAGTTATGAGTTTTAGCATAAATGTTTTGAGGGTACTGAAAAAAATATTATTTATTTCTTATTATTATTTATATAATTTATTGTTTATTTATATCATTTATTATTTATATTATTTTTTATTTTGTTTATTGCTTCATTATCCATTTCTAGCAAGATTTATAAAATCATATGACATAAGAAACTCATTCAATTTTTGTTATAAACTGCCAGAGCATAAAGCATTGAAAGTTAAGCACAGTGTATATTTCTTTAGATCAGTGAGATTTTAAAATATAGGAAATATCATCCTCATAAATTAACAGCAACAGAGTTCTGAGCAGTCCTTTAATTGGAGACCATAATACATTAACACCTATTCCTATATAAATGTATTTTATATTTTAGGACAATATAATGAACATTAATGTTAATGCTTCTAAACTATGCTTTAAAAAAATCTTGAATAAATTTTTTCATTATGCTATTTTCAGCCCTAATGTTTTGTTGATGTACTGTTTGCTTACATAAAAGCTTTCAAAACACCTCATTCTATCCATACTTATTCCAAATCTGTTGATTTATTTTGTACTAATTACATCCAAGATTGTAGTCAATCAAAAGATCATCATCTTTTTCACAGCTCAGTCTAAAGGAAGAATTGGAATACCAGAGTTTTTTGACTATAACCATTAAAACTATAATTGTTCTAGGAGGGGCCTTCCTGAGCTCCATTTTCGCTGGCAGAGATACCGCAGGCCCTGTTTCCAGGGTGGCACCTTGGGCCAGATCAAAACACCCCACAGCCAGATCTAGCCCCCAGGTCTTGAGTTTTGACACACCAATATAGATATTACTCTACTAACAAACTTTCAAGTTGCAAACTTTTGCTGATACAAACAAGCTTATTTGCACCTGGAAGTCAGGAGAAGGCAGACAGGTTTGTTCATATTGGCAAAATACATACACTGTGTACCAGAAACAAAAGCTCCTCCAGCCTTTTCCCAACTCCCCCCAGGCTGTGATTGCAGACAAGTACTGCATAATTCTCAACCATACATGTGGCAGCATTGCAGCAAAATTTGACAGGTCCAGTGAATCCTGGACAGCAGTAGGAGAAGGAAGAAAAGGAAGATGGGAGAAGACAGAAAAAGGCCAGCTTCTACCACGCCATGTAGTGTGCCAGAAACCAATTCCTTCTGTACTCTCCCGATGTCTGCCCTATATCCCTTCCTCCCACAACTCCAAGCCCACTGGATTACCGCCTTTGCAAGGTCTGAACTGAGCATATTTTTATGCTTGTTGGAGCAAAACACAAAAGCAGTGTCTCAAAATGTAGCCTGTTCATAAGTAGCGTAATATATGTAGTCTATAAATGTAGCTTAGGGCTTAGCTTTTTGTTGGTGAGACGACTAAGGCATAGTCAATGAACCATGGTGAACTAAAAGCTTTATGTTTTTGCACGTGTGTCATTTACTGAGACCTGGATGAACTGATGAAAGAAACTTGATGGGCATGAGACATTTTACTGATTTGATTTGATTTTGACACTCTCCAGCTCCTGAGCAACTCTGGGACAGTTTGGTCTAGTAGTTAAGGCCTTAGACATGAAAGCCAGCTGGGTGATTTTGAAGCAGGTACTCCCTCTCTGCCCCAACCCACTTCACAGTATTATTGTTATGGGGAAAATAGGAGGAGGAAGTAAGTATTAGTTATATTCACAGTCTTGAATTATTTATAAAAATAACAAAGTTAGGATGGAGATGTAATACAAACACAGTAAAAAGCTCTATGATTTGGCAGGAAAAAAGACAAAATGTTAATCTAATTCTAACTTAAGGATAATTTCCTAAAATAAAAAAGCAGGAAGATGACCCTAAGTGCATGGCAATGGGCTAAACTTTTTAAATAAAGCGATTAAGTTAGAATTTGCGGGGTGGGGTTTACAAAATGTAAGGCTGGGGGCTTGAAATTAAAGATCAACCCAGGGTTAAATTTGAGCAAGCACCTCATTTCCAGATGCTTTTGAATGCTGGCAAGCTTAGCAGTAAACTAAATATTATTTCCAATATGATCCAGATTCAGCTTTCAAATAAACAATCATTAAGTAGGAGAAGAGGCAATGGCCCCAACTTGAAATCTTGGCAAGGCAGGGTAGATTGACAGGCTGACTTAATAGCAAGATTTTGCTCTCAAGATGCCTGAAAAAGTACTGAAGAAATGCTGCATGATCTGGATGAGATCTTGTAAATTTTCAGTGTTTGAAAAGAATTTGTGAAATCTCACTCTACAAAACTGGAAAGTTGTTAAGCATCAAACTATTTCACATAAGATGCACAAGTTTTTGCAAGTTTTAGAAACCTCTGACTTGTTAGTAACTTCATGCTAACCTCTACAAAGAGAGTTGTGTATGGATTCTATTCTAGTCAGAAACAAGAAAAATTGATATAGCCAAATTTTCATTCAGAAATTCATTAAATGGATTCTTTCAGCTTTCTTTATATCTGGGAAATAAAATACTTCCTAGTTCCAAGAAATCTCTCTCTTCTCATTCAGCATTCTCTTCATTTACACATGTTCTTGGCCTTCACAAGGAACATAAACAGGAGCCTTCCATATGAATGAAGTCTTTCATTTAATTCACAGGTGCTACTGTGTGTTACAGGGTGTATGTAATAAATATGGCAGAGATCCAGGCTCCTAGCACATCTGTTATGTCCTGCAAAGTGACCACCTAAGAATTTATTTTTAAACTCACATTCAAGTTGAATACAGCCAATAATTATGCACCTGGATTAACTTTTTTGTTCCTTGTATTAATGAACACAATGCAAATATCCCAGATAACACAGATGCAAGCAGGGCTGTATTATCTCAGAATAGATCTCAGGATGCTTTCAGCACACAAGTTTGATGTTTGGCTTACTGGCAGCATGAAAGAAATCTGCAGAGGAAAAATGTTGCACAAACAGACAATTCCGACTGCAACTAACAAAGTGGGGGTAGAGAAAAATAGGGTAAAAGTGGAAAGTTATGCTTTTTCAACCCAGCGTACATTTTCAAGCCAAATTCAACAGAGACACGGGGGCGGGGGGGAGGAATGAAACAAAAATATTCTGTTGCATTAGATCGATACATATTCAGGCTAGCAGTAACTGTTAGAATCTATGAAGTCTATTATTGACCTTTCAATATGTTTATGTAATATGTTTTCACAATATTTGGGCACAGGTAGGCAGGATAGTTGTAGCCTTGTAACACCAACACATTTATAGTAAGTACAACTGATATGGGGGCTGGTGCTGCTGTGACACTGGAAAATGCATAGCAATTTTTATCAGGTCCAGAATGTAGAGGATAGATCTACCTGTGGGAAAATAAGGAAGTGTTTGCAAGGAGATCAAATGGCACCTTTCCCTATCAGGCTCAAACAAAGGCCCTTCTATGGCTCTTTTTGAGCATATGAGAATGATAAACCTGGAATGATAGAGCTCTAGAAATAAATCACACTCTATTTACCTTTTTAAAATTATCCAAACCTTGAAAGTGGCCTGAAAACATACTGAAATAACAATAGCACTTAGATTTATATACCACTTCATAGTGCTTTTACTGCCCACTCTAAGCTGTTTACAGAGTTTACAGCCTATTGCCCCCAACAATCTGGCTCCTTATTTTACCAACCTTGGAAAAATGGAAGGCTGAGTCAACCTTGAGCCTGATGAGATTTGAACTGCCAAATTGCAAGCAGCCGACAGTCAGCAGAAGTAGCCTGCAATACTACATTCTAACCACTGCGCTACCACCATTTTACTTTAAAAAAGGAAGAGAATGTAAACATTCTTTTTTAATCTTTAAACACTCACCTGTAAAACTGTCAATGGCAAAGAACATAAAAAAATATACAGCTGTTGAAAATAGGTAAGAGTGTGGAAAGAACCTCCAGTCAAAAAGTACCCAGGACATTCAAACACTCTGAGTAGACCACAAGAAGATAGAGTTGCTATAGAGAATCCAGTCTTTCTAAAAGTAAAAGATTATCAGGGTAGCCATTTTTATCCTCTCTTCACTTAGAGGTTGTATATTCATGTTTTATATATTATTTATATTATATATATTATTGTTTTATATATTATTTATTTCATAGGGTAGTTTTTTTATATATTTTTATATCTATTGCTTTTATATGTGTGATTTTTTTTCAATTAATGTGCACTGCCTAGAGTTGCTTTTGGTGAGATGAGCAGTGATACAAATTTTCTTAATAAATAAATATGATGATAATGATGCAATATTTTGAGTGGTGAAGTCCACCCATCTTCAAGCTGTCAAGGTTGAGAAACACTGACCTGGGGGATACCAGTTTGAAGAAAGTTGGCCCAAAGCAACTTTCCATTAGTACAATGGGAAAGTTAAAAAAAAATACTGAATAGCCAGGGAGAAGATAATAAATAACTGACCATGTAAATATCCTAGGAAAGAACATTTCGTAGGCAACCACAAAACGAATAAAATTCACAGAGTAAGTTACTCTGTGAGTTACATGGAATTCAAAATAGTTATTTATAGGTAGGCATAGGAAGTTCTTTGTTGCTAAAAATGGAAAGGCCAAGCCAGATTTAATTTTATCTTGGGGTGGTTTCTTCAAGATAATTGTGTCATGCTTAAATCCACCTCTGCCACACACTCTTCTTTGCATGAGGAATGAAAACTGAATAATAATTATACTGTACTTTTAATTGTACATTTAATTTTAATAATGTGTGTGTATATATACAGATTGCAGTCACATTCAATGAAAGGCATGCTTAGTAGGCTGAAATATTTAAATGTTAACATTAATATTTAAAAAATAGTAATTTTAAAAATCTCTGCAGGTACTTCAGTTGTTAAATATTAGAATTTTTATCTCAGAGCCCTACACAATACAGTCAAAAGGTCAGCTGCATTTTTACATCAAGGTGTATACTGGTGGTAGGAGTTTAACTTCAGATTTACGACTTCTTGAAAAAAACTAGATATTTCTGGAATGAAAGATCTGGTAAATAAAGAGTGCTTTCTCACTGTTTAAATTTAAAACAATCAAAGCGAACCAGCTTTGTTAGTTTTGCTGGATTGTTGGAAGTCACTCAGAATCACTTTCGGTGAGATAAGCATCCATATAAATCTGATAAATAAATACATAAAAATAATTCTCACAAGCATATAATACAGTCACAGGATAATCTAAGCTATTTAAACACATTTTCTAAAGTTCTCCAAAATATAACCGATATGAACATGCATTTTTTATTTCTTATTACTAAATAATATTCCCAGGAAGCTATACTATTCAGATGCATAGAATTTGCAGTTATACTGTACATACTGGTGAATCTATCCAAGTACCAGCTTGAATGCAAGCTACAGAGGTTCATAAAATTTTGTTGTAAATAATTGGTGGGAGTAGGGAGGCATGCAAATTTAATAAATTACTATTATCATAGTTGATCATACAGTCAGCCAGATGTTTAGACTACATTTGGCATTCTTGTTCACTTATTGAGTCTTTCCCAGGGATCTGGGATAGGCAGATGCAGGCTGTAAGTTATTCTAAATAAAGCTGCCTACTGCTACTGACAGGTGATAATTTTGTCAATACCGATGGTGTTCAAGCAGTACTCAGTTGTTTTGGCATTGCATCCAAAGAGTCTATGACTATTGGTACTATTTTTGCTTTGCTTTCCCAGAATAATAATTATTATATTAAACAGAAAAGTGAAGCAATATGCAGTCTCAAATTTCTCCTAGCTACAGAATTCCTGAGGAAAGTAGCTGGTTCCACTGCTACTCTTTAAGGTAAATAAATGTCCACAATATATTGTAGACATCTAAGGCTTTTTAAATTCTGCATTGAAAAAGTCAAAAAAATTCCATTTTAAGACTTCCAAGGTCCCTTCCAACTCTATTATTCTATTCTATCCTAAGTTATTTTACATAGAAAAAGACGGACCTTAAAAGTACTATTACTACCATAACATTTTTGTCAAACAAGTATATAAAGGTTTTTTAATGTTCAACTTTTAAAACCACATATTATCAGATTGTCTGTAACACTTATACACACTTTTGGGGCCCTATTTTTGGAATATTTAGATCTTTTATGGTGCCAAGTGTTGCCATGGTGAGTAAGGCCAAACATCAATTTTTATTGGTAGGTACATTGTTAAATATTGCTATTCCTTGTAAATGCCCCCCAAATATCTATATAAAAATTATTTTATATATTATTAACTCTCAAAATACCCTCAAGATATGTTGGTATTCAATTTCCATAGTTCTTCTTCTTTCAATCCAACTTTGACATTCTTCTTCCTCCAGACAGAGCATTCCTAGGACAATCTAATGACTAACTTTAACATAATAAATGGAAATACATAAATACAGCATGTTGTATAAATTAAACAAAACAAAGTTGCATAGTTTGCATTGCTTTTGTCTGGGTTCTTTCTGTTTACAGATAAAAAAAGACTTCACCTGTAAAATTTCTACTTGTCACAAGTCTATGACAAACAGAGCAGCTTCAGCAGAAAACAGGTGGGAAACCTACTATCAGCTTGGCAGAACTATCTTCCATTGGGGGAAAAACTGCATACCTTGTATTTTATTTTTCTTTTCTTATTATAATGAATGGCAACGCTTAAATTCATGCTATAAAATGTGAAGTAGCTCCATTAGTATCAACATCCCTCCATCTGTTATTTCCTTGTTTTATTCTTTTTTATATAGTTTCAAAACATTTTTATAATTGATAAATGGTATTTATTCTTTGTTTTAGCTTCGTTATATGCCACTCAGAGATGCTTTTGATGAGATGGGCAGCTATATAAATTCAATAAATAAATAAATAAATCACTAAGAAACAATGCGCAGAATTATCTAGTCTTCTCCATTTCCTTCTGGCAGTGATCTTTCCAAACTGTAACAGAAAGCAAGTTTCTCTTCATTTGGTAGGATTTTTTTCTGAGTAAACCTGCTTATATCTATATTTCCTGAAACCAAAGATAATGTATAAGACAGTGAAAAAATACAGTCTTATGAAAACTGTTCAACTGATATTCCCTAACTGGTACGTAATGTTTCTTCCTACCACCTCCTTCCTTCTTATTATCACAAGACACATTTGTAGAAAACAGGATGTTTAGAATTCATACAGCTCACATGACAAAGTCCATAATTGGTGGGGGGGGGGAGGGAGGGAGATGCTCTGTGATCAAATGTCGATTCCCAAAAATCATGCATTGAAACAAATGCCTCCCTTTACTCTCCATCTAGAAGAAATGGATGCCAACAATGTGAGCCCAGCAAGAAGCTGAGCTTGCTAGGGGTTCTACCAGTCATAGAATGCCAGCTAATGGAGACTAGGCAATGCTTTCTCTGCTATAGCTCTGCCCTCTGGAATAATCTCACCTGAGAGAATGACCCCAACTCTGTGTAAGCCTTTTGTAAGGCCTTGAAGTTTGGCTTTGGGTCCAGGCCTGGGCTCTGTGGTTGTGAAGGTCTCTATTTCCTGGCTATTGTCAGGTTTCCAAGTGATGGCTACATATATGTCAATTTCAGGCTCAACTGCTACATTGACATCTATAATGACATTTTTCTCGCCTGCCATAGATATTTAATTGGTATTATATTACAATTGGTTGTAGTTGCCTTAGTACTGTTAACTGAGTTACTTGCTTAGATGGGTGGCTATAGAAAATGGATGGATGGATGGATAAAAGTTAATTTACAAGAAAGGTGAAGTCCATATTAGGCTAGGATGGATAAAGAGAAGATTCTTTCACAGCCTATTTGCATAAATGCATTTCATTATTCCAAGGATGTAAAGGTTTAAACTGGGGGAACTATACTTTAAAAGGCAAACCTGGAGCACACTCCAAAAGATGGATAGGGCCAAGGCCAAGCATTAATTAGCTACAGTTGATACAATTATTCCTGTATATTAACAATGTCTTCTTCTGCTACAATAAAAATAAAAAATTGGTGGCAGTTTCTGGACAGGCTCAGAAGGGGTGAATACCACAGACCTAGAAGTTGAACCCTTATTGTACTCCTCTCCACTATCACACCTGAATGCACCATTTTTATTCCAAGCAAAGCTGTTTAAAGTATTGCATTTTAAGTGTTTATAGAAATTCTGAGTTCTCTAGATTATCACTTTTGTGGGAACATCATAGAACCTTATCCTACAGTAAAAGGATTAATAACTGAACGGCTCAGCTTGTTATTTTTTCTATCCCTTTGATAGAATAAATCTATGCTTGGAGATTGTATACTATATTTTGTTTTTGTTTTTATTTCAAGCTTTTTTTCACTGGGACACCTCTTGAATGGGACACCTCTTGAATGACACTTCCTATTGCATCTTATCTCTCTCTCACATCGGCACAAACTGTTATGTGATAAGTTCCTTAAGCACAGAACTTTCTGCCAGGGAATGCAAAAACTAAAAGACCCCATCCCAGAATGAAGAAAGGCTATAATTTCTCCTCCATTTCATTATTGTTTGACCTTCAATACTTGTTGCCTTTGGATCTTTTTTGCAACTGGTTATAGTCTTCACTGTTTAGACATTTTACAAAAAGCAGCTTTGCCAAAAGGAAGGAAGTGTTATAATTTATTTTTGCTCCCAATTGTCTTTGGAGTAGATTTTAAGGAATGGATTTTAAAAAGAGAGTTATGGTTAATACTTTTACTACAAGCTCAATTTTAGATCACTCCTAATGAAAATACTATGAATGGCTCAAATTAGATTGTGCTAATATTAAATCAGAACAATCATTCTTCTATGTACAATGTTTTCTCCATCCAGATGGATGCCTTTATAATGTATAAAAATAAATAATAGAGAAGAATCAATTCCTCCCAGAGTAAGGGCAGAAGCATTTTAAAAACAGTGTCCTAATGGGTACAATTATAGAGAAAAACTATTTTGCTTCCCAGCATGCTCTAACTTCAAGAGCCTATGAGATGGAGCAAAAAGAGTGGTCAATCTTTGGTTCCATGCTTGGTGACACCTCCCTTATGTTGCCGGTGCTGCCCTAGAGAGCGAGAATATATGTATTTATGTGGATACACAAAGGAACTAATTAACTAAAAGACAGTTCAGTAAGAACAACTGTGGGTCAGATTATAGCTGTAATAAATATCAAGATGGGATATGTTAAAAAAAAATTATAAGAAATCTGGAGGAAGGTTGACTCTAAATAGCATATATTATCATATTACAACTAGGCTGGAAAATTCCTAAGAGAAGATCTGATACTCTCAACCATAAGAAAGTAAAAACAATATATACAAAAGACTGACATACATAGTTTAGAGAAGTATAACACTTATTTATATTTCTTGATTCACACAAACATACAGTTGGCTTGGTTTGCTTGTGAAATCCCATCACTACGACTACATAATTCAGTGTTACATGTGAGTCAAGCCACTGTGGCTTGTTCAACAAATAATAGAAAAACAACTTACTTGAACACCTGAATTTAATCACTGGCTAAGTTCTGAAATGAATAATTTAGCCAATTTTCACTAAATAAGCCACAAGGGCCTGGATGCACATATCTGCCATGTCAGAAATCATGATTGACAAAGCCTGTTGGTTGAGTTCATCCAAGTTACTAAACCACACCATAGCATGACTGAGCAACCATTGACTCAGACTATCCATCCATCTGGCCCAATTGTCACTGCAGCTGCTCAGATAGATGATTTTACTCAGCACCTCATTAAAAAGAATGGGTGGCCATATAAAGATGATAAATACATAAATAAAAAATTAACCAGAAATGCTGGAAAATTAATTTTCTGTAAATTCAACCAAGAGCTATGGCTTCACCATTCTGTACATGAATTCCACAGTGCAGTCTTTAAATCCCAGACAGTAGAAATGGAGCTGAGATTGGGCAAATTCAATTCCTGCCATAATACAAAATGGGCCAATAGAAACCGAGACATCTTTATATATGTATATGTGTTTATATAACTCTGAAAAGCACAAAGCCGAAGACACAAGCCTGAAGATGATGAATGAGACTTCGTCGAAATGTCGCCAAGATACTTACAATTTTCCGCGGGGGAAAACCCGAATAACCAAAGATATATAGTATATATATGTGTGTATATATATATATGTTTGTGTGTGTGTGTGTGTGTGTGTATGTGTACACGTATATGTGTGTGTGTGTGTGTGTGTGTGTGTATATATATATATATATATATATATATATATATATATATATATATATACAGTATATATATTTGCATTTATTACCATCCAAACCTGAATCCTCCCTTTCCCTTCCCAATTCTTAAAAGCAGGAAAATGTTCTTTTTTTCCCCATGCCACCTTGTAAACTTCTCTGTACCTTCAGACACTCTATTATTCCCCTCAAATGTGAAAAAATAAATTCCACTACTGCAAAATGCAGAAAAGTGTCCCCAGATTCAACTCTGTACAAATTTTCTAGTTAGAGTTAGTTCCACTATTTTTAAAATTCCTTATACATATAGTGGCAAAAGTGAGCTATGTAAATATGATGTTGAACTTTTCTTCTGCAAAGCTTCAATAAATGACACCAAACCAACTGATCAACTATTTTTACAATAATTACAATAATTTAGATCCAGGAATTCTGGGGTTCCTCCCCCCCCCCATGCTTAATAATTGCTTCCAAGAAACAGAATTTAGAAATATCAAAACATACTTAAAAAAAACCAGTGTTTGGGTAAAGAATCTGCTGGATATCAACATTTAAACTCCAGGAAAGAATCCAGAAATCATGTAACATAAACAGTCATTGTTTTATTACAGAGCACTTGGGCAATGATGATTGGGAAAATTTAATCATTTCTTCCTGTGAATTTCTCATCTGATATTAAAGAAGCCTTAATAACAAATTGATCTGAATGCCCATTTTAAGCTCAGAACCGTATAAGTTGGAAACATGTGGAAGGGGCCTTCATCCTGCAGTAGATAGACAATGGCTAAAATGATAGTGATGATGATATATATACATATATATCTTTAGCTTTACCATCTTTATCTTTATCTTTATTTAGGTTCTCTAGTTTTTCCCATTATATTAAAAAAATCTACCCAAGGGCTAGAGGCCAGATTAGTCATATCAAATCAAACCAGCAACTTATTCAGCCATTATTATTAAAATTATTATTAAAGCCATTATTCATCAAAAGTTCCATGTTCCTCCTGGTCTAAAAAGTAAGCAGCATTGATCACTTATGGATGGCACTTAAACAACATTTTGCGGGCTCGGGGGTGTCAAACTCATGGCCCGCGGGCCAGATCTGGCCAGTGGGGTGCTTAAATCTGGCCTGCAGGGCCTCCCTGGGACAGCAAAGGACCAGCCTGCAGTGCCTCTGCAGCGAAAACAGAGCTCAGGACTCAGGAGCTAATTTTTGCTGGCAGAGCGCTCAATACCATTAAAGAACAATGAAAAGAATGTAAAAAATGAATGCATTTCATTATTCTAAGGATAAGACCAGGAGTGTCAAATCCAAGGCATGGGACCTGGATTCTTGCCTAAAGGGTATTTAGATCTGGCCTGCAGGGCTGCCCTGGGAACAGCGGACCGGCCTGTGGCGCTTCCGCCAGTGAAAACAGACCTCAGGAGAGCTGCGTGCGAGCTCTGTATTTGCTGGCAGAGGTTTGCAGGAAGCCGTTGCAGTCAAAAACAGAGCTCAGGATCCCATTTTCACTGGCAGAGTGCTCGAGCCACCATAGGCACCCCTGACATGAGTGCTGTCAAGCTGATCACGCTCACCTTGATCACGCCCACCCCAGCCCTCCAAGGTCAAGCACAACCCTGATATGGCCCTCAATGAAATTGAGTTTGACACCACTGTGTTCAATGTTTTAAAATAATGGTTTATTTAATACCTTTAAATGCCATTACTTCCCATTTGCTGGGACAATCTGTTTCTTACCCTATATATCCATATTTATATTGCCATACACTATATTTTATACCATCCTATCCTTGAAATGTGCTGTTGATATGTCCATCTTTCTTTAGCAGAGCCGCTTTTGGTGGAGTGCCTGTTAGGACTGTGATATAATAATACAAACACATGATAGCACTCAAGAATGAGCTTCTCAATCTCCACCTGGGCTAGTCTAGATGAAGAACAGGAGGAAGGAAATTTATTTATTTCAAGCTGCTGTGTTATATTTTCTTTCTAATGCTGGATTCAGCCATTGTGCTGAGCTATGATTCTCAGAGCCAGGTTTCCATCTGCATAAAGAAACCAAGTCTAATATGCAAAAGGAACATCGAGAGGGATCCATGTTTTAGAAACACGTCACTTGGGCTACTTGAATGCATTGCATTGCCCCTTGGACATAATCTGAAGCACCAAACAGAAGTCAAGATTTGGAAAGGAGGGGTTGGTGTGGCTCACTGAGAATAAGGACCCTCAGTTTTGTCAGTTCTACATTCCTTACCAGTTTCTTGACGTTGAGATCTAAAACTTGAGGGCCAAGTATCTTAAAGAACATTTCCTCCAATCTATTTGAGCTTCAGGATCTTTCACTAAAGCTCTTTTCATAATGTCAGAGATTAGATTGATGGTAATAAAGAGAGACTTTACTGTCTGTTGTCCTAGTGATGGAATTCTTTACAGTGGTACATCTTAAGGTGCTGAGTGAATATAAATTTATTATGGCAGGCATTTCAATCATTTGCATTTTAAAGAACTGGAAGGATGCTATATTTTAAGCAATGCTGCTTCAATGAATAATTGTGTTATTGATATTAACTGAGCTACTATATTAGGGATAGTGCTGTAGATTTTGTTCAATTGCATACTAAATTGTCCCTGGATAGAAATGGAGGACTGCATGTAAATATACTTTTAATGATGTGAACTAGACAAAAATACAACCGGAGTAGCTTAACAACTATGGCAAAAAGTGGTAAAATTAGGTGTGACTCATTTAATGACCACATTGCTTAGTGACAGACATTCCAGTCCCAGTTGTGGTTGCAAATTGAGGACTACATGCATGACAGAACCATTTATAACTACCTCTTGTGCTTCTAGCTCTGGTTATAAGAGTCACTCTAATTCTTTTCATTATCATCTCAAATTTTCTTAGGTCCCCTCTTATCTCAAAGTAGCAATCCTGACACAGAATGATATCAGTTCTTCCAACACAACGGAAGCAATCTTATTTTACTCACATTTACATATTTCACGGAACCACTTGTTTTAATTCTAACTAACCAATTTGTGATGCATATCTTTCAATTGCTTCCTGCTGCACAAGCAGAGAACTGGGGTTTTTTTACTTTAAAAAGGAGATAGTATGATTCTGGGATCGGGAAACTATGCCCAAACTTATATATGATTTAACAACCACATTGGCCGGGTTCTCATAACACGTTAAGGCAAAATTAGATAAGCCATGGAAAACTTGTGGTACACTATATTCCTGACTTAAACACAAAGTCATAATGAGGTCTCTTCAGTTTTGGCTTCATGTGATGGCTGGAAATTTATTTATAAATAAACAAACAAACAAACAAATAAATAAAAATAAATAAATAGATTTCTGCTAGTTGTAGCTCCAGCAAACCTTGAAGGCATCAGATGGGAGGGAGACAGTTTGTTTCAGCAACCAATCTTTAGGGTCTGAGGCAGAGATATTTCCTGTTACATTTTTAGTCAGAAATGGCCAGCACTGGAGCTGGTGTGGCATGAAAATAATGGGTTCTGTAACTACACTGTGGTCTCGTCACACAGCCACTAAATGCAGTGAAGCAAAAGATCTCATGGTAGCAAGGAAGATGGGATCTTCCTCCCATTTGCCAAAAAAACATCTGTGAGGGTTTTGAGCCCAAAATCTGGCTATGTGGTTCTATGGAATATAGTGACTAATGTCTTATTCTCTTCTACTATAGAAGAAATGACGCTAAGCCATTTCTATTAAGACAAGGAGGGAGGGAGGGAGGGAGGGAGGGAGGGAGAGAGAGAGAGAGAGAGAGAGAGAGAGAGAGAGAGAGAGAGAGAACTACAACTCTATTGCCACATTTCAAAAACACAAGAGAACTCAGTTCTATAACTAAAGAACTGACAACAATACATACGCCAACAGCCAAGAAGTTGCTCACTCAAAAAGCATGAAGGTTATCTTTGCAGAGGGTAAGTGACAAGTGGCGCAAACATTTTACTACCAGCATTAGCCCAGGCACATCAGGGTTGCTTTTCACAAACCCCTTCTATCAGCCAGCATATCATTTAAAGCGTGGCATTCCACAACATGTGTCTAACAAAGAGGCCATTTAAGACCCAGGTCTGCCTGTGCTAATCTTCCAACGCTGAGAAGGGAGACATATCGCAGCACTATTTGAGTGTTTAACTTAACATGGGAAAGCTGCATCCAATAGTCTCATGCAGTATAGACACAGTCCAAGAGAAGGGCTTATATTGCCACCTCTGCTGAGAACAGAAGACATTTTTAAGCAGCATCAGATAAAGAACAGAGTCTGAACCCGCCGCCTCCATATATGAAAATGTGAGATTAGCACCTGGACTGAAAAAATAAGCAAAAAAGGATAGAGGGAGACTTTATCTCAAACAAAATGGGAAGGTCACAATGTGTGCATTGCAGACAAGCTTCATTAAGTGCCCATTTCAGAATTATGAAACAAGCAATTTTGAATGTACCCCTTCTATACACTCACACACTATACACATATATACAGAGAGTGAGTGAGTGAGTGAGTGTGAGAGAGAGGGAGGGAGGAAGGGAGGGAGGGAGGGAGGTAGAGGGAGAGGGAGAGAGGGAGAGAGAGAGAGAGAACTACAACTCTATTTCCACATTTCAAACACTTAGGTTTGTTTAGATAAGCTGGTGAAACTCTACTTTGAACAACGACATCTGAAAGCAGTGACGGCTTCTTCATAATGCCAAGCTTATGGCACATTAAACTTTAAATGAAAGGCAAATTCCTGTATTAATTTTATCAAGGCATTCGCAAGCAGGAGAAGTAAAGCCATAACTGGAATAAACACACCGAGGCCAGACAGCAGCAACTTATCTCCCTATTCAATTAAATATTTTTAAAATGTACTATTTATAGCAATAATACTACAGATGAGGAACTACACCGCTGGTCATTCTCAAAATTTCAGAAGCATTGATAACTTAATACTTTCTCATTTAAATCTCAGTATTTTCAGTGCATCTATATCCTCATGCTTACCTATTATCCATTCATCCATCTACCCGTCATCCATCCATCCTTTTCAGATAACTGCAAAATTGGCTCAAAACCAAATCAGAACATTATTTGTTGGTTGATAGTGGACCAGAAAGTTCAAAACCACGATTATCATAACTAAGAAACCAAGACTCTTTAGAGTTGCTTGATAACCGCTTAAAATGATCTATTTCTTGCAAAGAACTGCTGACTTGAAGGACTACTTTAAAAAAGTATCCATCCTTAAACACGGTCCCCTAAAAGAGTTCTCCTAGGCACATCCACACATCCTCAGCTTTAGACATACATTGTGTTCCTGTAACTGAGTAATACATTAGACCCCCCAAAGAAATGAAAATAAGTTCTCCTTGAAAAAAGTAGATTTTGGAAAATCTAGGAATGCAACGGAATATTTTTCAAAGAAGCATCCAAGTTATCTTTCTATCATTAAAGCAGAATTAGTATGCTGCTAACTAACACCAGTGAATCTATAAACATTTTATTTGATATTTGCCAGGTAGTTCTCTACTCTGACTTTAATTTTTAATTGAAAATGGAAAGTTGTGATGCTACAAACGAATGTATAACCTACAGCATCTTATTTTCAAAGTTCCCCCAAAGGCCCAATTGGCATTTTTAGAAAAACAAAATGAGAATGAAGGGAATTGGTTCAGTGTTATATGTGGAAAAGTGTTCACTTACCTACAAAAAAAAAATAAGATATGTTGTGTTGCAGTGATATACAAAGAATCCTATATAGCTAAATTTGGTCTTATAATAAATGGATGTTGTATCACAGTCCTGTAACCATTTTGTGAATAAGCGTTCCAACAATAGCTGTTTTGGAAGGAGACCAATGACATGCTCTCAAAATTCCAAATGTGCTCAGAACAAAAATACAGTAAAGTATATAAATGATAACAGTAATAGCGATTATTAACAGTAGTACTATATGCTGCTATTTATACCCATTGCACTTTACAGAATCCTGAGGCTACCCTAAAAAGTTTACAACATAAAAATTGATTCATGGGTATGGGAATGAAGAGGGTAGTCCCATAAAAATTTATGAATCTGTGGGTTTTGAGGTAAGATTTATAGGAATATTATAAAGCAGAAAATATTTGGATAACAGAAGATAGTAGAGCTGGAAAAGTAAAACTTATAGGCAGAGATGTATCAGAAGAAGAAAAAATATTTCCAGCTGACAACTATTACTCATTTCATTCCCATTATTTTGAAACAAAATAATCACATAAATATAAATTAATTCCTATGGAGACTTAGAGTAAGGAAAAGGAAAAAGAACAATCACCCAGTTTAAAGGCATTTATAACAGCCATTTAATTATGAGTTTTCAATAGATTTTGTTTTATTTATGGTCATGAGCCTGTTTTTTTTTAAAAAATTAAGTCAATCAATTTCTTTGTTTCCTTCTATTCATTGATCTCAATAATATAGCATAAAAGGCCCTTGATTATTCTAATAGTTTATGTCAAGGAGAATCACAAACTACATATTGTTATGGAAATAATGTTGAGTGACATGTTTGAATCAGAGTACAGAAAATAGTTTACATTAGCATCTACACAGAAACTCTTTCATAGGAGTCTAATTAAAATTTAACTGCCATTAAATTTTCAAACAAGCAACCAGTTGATAATGATGATGAATTCCTGCAACCATAAATTTAACTATTTCTAATTTCACAAATATATTAATCTTTAATATAGCACAAAATGTTTTGTTGCAAAAACAATCATAGTCACATATGTTCAACTTTCTTAGATTATTTTAAAGGGATTATTTTAAAATCTTTATCAGAGGTAACCTTTTGCAAGAAATGAGTCCACTTCCTGAGATGGACAGAGTCTTCCTTAAGTTGATAGTATCACAAAAGTCTGTGGATTTTGTTCTTCAAAAATAATTTTAGTTTGGAAACCAAACAGTCATGATCTTGTTTCTTTAAACTGTATTTGAGAAAGCTTAATTCAAAAATCCACTTACCAAGCAAGGAGAACCAATATTATCACCAGAAAAGTCAGTGTGGCTGTTGTAACATTAGTCTCAACCAAGTCAAGCCTGAAGACATCTGTAAGTTCCATTGTCTTCTACTGGAGAAGCACACTGGTCAAACAGGCAGAAAAAAAGGATGTTTCATTAGTTAGGAGGTGACAGACTTCCAACCGTTAATACAAGTGACAAGCTACAGCAAAAGAGGAACCAAGGAAGTTAAATGTTACATCAACGTCACTCCAAAACCAAACACCAACTTTTCCTGTTCTTGAATCTTTACAGAGACAGAATTAAGGGTTTCCTGCATTAGTAGGCCAAGACAATGATCTTCCAAACCTTTCTCTTCAACATTTAACAACTGCAGCAGCAATAAATATTTACATAGCTGCTGCCTGATATCACAGAGCTGGCATGTGGGGATGAATAAAGGATAAGAATGAACTAACCTGGTATATAGATTTCAAAACCCAGAAGGCAATGGATATAAAAAAAAAATCAATGAGTTCTTCATCTCTGTTTAATATAAAATATCTTACACAACACAAAGACTCTGGGTTTGCATTCTTGATTAATAACAATACTGCTTTAGAAATAAGCTATCCAAAGACTTAAACAAATTTTGAATGGGCCAAATTGCTCTTTGCAGACCTGTCAATATCTCTTTTCCCACTTGCATCTAAGTGGGGCAGAAATATCCATGACCATATCTGGCTTTCACTGTGTCCTTGTGACATTCCCTTCATCTCATTCCTAGACTCGGAAGAGCCGCTTCAGTCATTTTTATCTTAATGGTTTTTAGGGCAGTTTTTTTTCCCTCACCCATTAACAAGGTTTGTAAAATCTGTGACACTTTTGCCACTTTTTATCCAGAAGGTGAAATCAGATGATCAGTAGTGGGAAGGAACAGAGGGACCCTTTTTGGCCTTTTCAGACTGAAAGCTGTGGGCTTTTTGTTTTTATTTTTTCCTTTCTTCCATGATCCATGATCTGTTTCATCTGCTGCCATTCTGATGTTGTCTCAGAATGGCATTCAGTTCAGTTTACAACAAAATAAAGTAGAGGAGGAAGAGGACAAGCAGCAGTTTGGAGATGATACCAGAATCCTGCATCCAGACATGCACTGTGCTGCTGCATTGCCTTGATGGGCAAATTGTTTTTCCTGTGAGGCAGTGATGTGCAGAAAAGGGAGGATGTGAACTAATCTCTTTGCTTATCACATGTTCACATGCACAGACAGGACAACACCATTCAGCAGTGAGTGAGAACAAAGCAATTGAGGGAGAATAGTGATCAGCACTGGGGCAGCAAATGTCATAGTTTTCTGCTGACTCAAGGATAGATAGTACTTTAATGCAGTAGTGGGAAAATGATCTACATTAAAAATCACCTCTAGAAATGAAAAAAATAAACCTCTGTGGAAGTACTCTGCTTGGCATCTAAAGAGGAAGTTAGTTTGAGTAGGTCAGTGGTTCATTGTAGTTCAGCACTAATTTTTTAGTGGAAATAATCATCCACCATTTAAGTCTTTCTCAAAAGCCTACAAAAGTTAAGAACTAGCAGCACTGGAGATTAAATTTGGGAATATGCAATTGGCATCAACTGGTAAAAAGACCTTTTCTGTTGTGGCACCCAATTTAGAGAAACCTAAGGAAATCCCCCTACAGAAAAAGTACTATACTGCTATCAAGGTTGAAACCTTATTATTCATGCCATCTTTTGATATCTCTCAGCTAATGGTTTGTGTTTAATACATTTTAATATTATTTGATGTGCTTTACTGGACATTTTCTGAAAATGCATGATACAATGTATATATAGACCAATGCAAGGTCTATAATACAATAGACCTTGCACAAATAAGATGTATAATTCTTGACAGACATCTGTTTAGGGCTATGAGAACAGATCGTTAGATTTACATAAACCAAGGTGGATTTAATCCAATGTTTGTGCTAGAGGACTTACCTAGAGTTTTAACAACATATCATGAGCACTTTCACAAAATAACTGACATTGTGAACATAATGTATTAATTGATGCAAAACTAAATATCCATTGATGTCACATCCCTTATTAGCCCCCCAAAATATTCTTCACCATCTTGGATAAGTGTTTGACTCCCTGGCAAGAAGACCACCCCCCATTATAAATAAGTCAAATCAGCTCCATACCATTTAAACATGTCCCTGTGACTACTTCTGGTCAAGATATGAATTGAAAGGTGGTTTAGATCAGTGTTTGTGAAATTCAGCAAGCTTAAGACCTGAGGACTTCAACTCCCAGAATTCCTAGTTGAACTGTGAGTTGAAGTCCACACATGTTAATGCCGATGACATTGAGATATACTGCTTTAGATTCAGCATGGGCACCGTCAATCTGTAAATAGCACTCAAAGACAGCAATAGCAAATATTCTTGTAAACCACCTTGAGTTGACATGTGTGAATAGGCAGCAATATAAATCTCCTAAATAAATAAATAAAAGAAATAGAGACTCATAAAAATGTTTGAGTAAAGATGAAGTGGGTAAAGATGAAGGGGACACGGTGGCTCAGTGTCATTTGAAAGGTCAGCAGTTCAGTGGTTCGAATCCCTAGCACCTTGTAATGAAGTGAGCTCCCATTACTTGTCTCAGCTTCTGCCAACCTAGCAGTTCAAAAGCAAGTAGAAAAATAGGGACCACCTTTGGTGGGAAGGTAACAGCATTCCGTGCGCCTTTGGTGTTTAGTCATGCCAGCCACATGACCATAGAGGCTGTTTGGCTTTGAAACGGAGATGAGCACCGCCCCCTAAAGTCAGGAACGACTAGCACATATGTGCAAGGGGAACCTTTAAGGGGAACTTTTAAGGTAGTTCTATGTGATTACCACCTTCATTACAATTTCCAATACATAATTCCTTTTACAAGCTGCTAACAACTGTAGAGGAGGTATTTATTTGGATTCTCTGCCTAAGTCACTTCACTATAGAACATTACAATAGGCCTTAAACGGGACTGCCCCTGAAGACCACTCAGAAACTACAGCTGGTTCAGAATGCAGAGCATGAGTAGTTATTGAGAACCTTAGTACAACCATGTAACTTTCCTAATTGTACTGTATTTATTACTAGGAAACTTCCAGATACAATTCAAGGTGATAGTTATCACCTACAAGGCACCTTACATGACATAGGGCCTAGATATCTGAGGGACTATTTTTCTCCGCTTATCTCTGTCTATTCTGTAAAATCGAAGAGTTGGCATACCTTCTCTGTCACCCTCTTGAACAGCTTTTCCCTTGAGGTTTTTTGGATTTTATTTTCCCTTGATTTGAATACTTAGGCTTTAAAACATTCAGAGTGTGGCTTTATCAAATAATTGTTTGACAAGATTATGCAAATTTTAAAACCTTAAAAGTCA
The DNA here is from genome assembly GCF_049901715.1 of Pseudonaja textilis. Taxonomy (NCBI): domain Eukaryota; kingdom Metazoa; phylum Chordata; class Lepidosauria; order Squamata; family Elapidae; genus Pseudonaja; species Pseudonaja textilis. The sequence continues at coordinate 54,841,167 of NC_141994.1, forward strand.
GGTTTTTGTACCTTCTTAGGCAAGTCTTATAAAAACAAGTATTCTATATTTGTATTCCCATAAATATAAAGGCAGACTTTCAAAGCAGCCTTTCAATTGTTTTTATTGCTGTTTTTAATGCTTCTGGTTTAATTTACATGTTAGATTTTACTTTATGTTTACTGAGACATTGATAGAACTGGGAATGAAATAAATTTAATCAATAACATAATTAATCCTAAAAACACATCTTTTTGTTAAGATTTAAGGCTTCTCTAATTCTCTTTGTTATATTTTGTATTCTTATCACACCAAAGCACATGGACATATGCTCATTAAATCACCACCAATGTAACAGAAGTCAATCCTAAGAAGACTGGCCCATACAATATCCAAACTAGAGTTTGGTCTCTGTTTTAAAAAAGACATTCAGTGCCTTGCCTGTATATTCCACAGATTAAGTAAAAAGGTCAATGAGTTCAGTAGGAGCTTTGCAAAGCATTTCACACATCCAATGTGTTGTGCCTGTGTTTAAAGCATTAATAGCACCAACACTTCCAAATGCAAAACAAAATCAATAAATGCATTGCCGCATCACTGCAGTCCAGAAAAAACTGCTTCAAAACAGGGAAATTGCAATCAACCAACTCTTCCCTATCGAGCCACTGGACTGTTCTCCTCAAGTCAGCATCAATAGTTTCTTCATTGTACCCTTTGTCGGCATAACTGGCCAGCACTATTTGATTCTAAACGAACAATCCATATTATGCAAAAATGCAGGAATAATGGCAAGTACGATACAGGAAATCTTGAACTTATAAGGATGCTTTGTATTGTGCCAAAATATTTGGCATGTTGATGCCATTACTGGCAGCAGCTCTCTGGGGTTTCAAGAAGGAAATTTTCCCAGGTTCTGCTGCTTGAGATTATAAAGAAAATAACCATTGTCAGAGGTTAGGATCAGGGCATCATGCAAGGCACCCCTTGGAAGATAAATTGTGGCAGCAAGAACTACCAAGCTGCTACCACAAGAATGAAGCAGGGCCAGGATATACGAAGAGCCAGAGAGCTTCTAGAATGGAGGTCTCCAAACTTGGCAACGTTAAGACTTGTGGACTTCAACTCTCAGAATTCTCCAGCCAGCTATGAATTCTATGGCTGTTGAAGTCCACAAGTTTTAAAGTTGCCAAGTTTGGGGACCCCTGTTCTAGAACTTCAACTACTTTAAGATGCATGGACTTCAACTGCCAGAATTCCCAATAGCTCAGTCCTGGCTTGCCTTCCCTGGCAGACAACCACGGGAGGAAGGTAAAGTCATGGCCGTGGGATGACAAAAGAGGCGGTTGTGGAGGAGGAAACGAGCCTCTGAAAGGGGAAACAGGGTGATGCCAGATTAGCCCAGGCCTTTGATAGATTAGTCCACACCTGCCCGGGCAGAAAATAGATAGATAGGTTAAGGAAAGGATAGAGAGAGAGGGAACGAGAGAAAGAGAGACAGAAAGAGAGAGAGAAAGAGAGAGAGAGAAGAAAGCAAGAGAGGGAAAGAGAAAAAGAGAGAAGGAAGAGACAAGAAAGAAAAGAAAGAGAAAAGGGAAAGAAAAAGGGAGAGAGAAAGGAAGAAAAAGGATAGACAAAGAAAGAGGGAGGATGAAAGGAAGGGACAGAAGGAAAGAGAAAGAAAAAAGAAAAAAAGAAGAAAGAAAGAAAGAAAGAAAGAAAGAAAGAAAGAAAGAAAGAAAGAAAGAAAGAAAGAAAGAAAGAGAGGGAGGAGAAAAAGAATGAGATAACTAGTCCAACCACCTACTCCAGCAAGATTAGAAGGGAGTGTGTGTGTGTGTGTGTGTGTGTGTGTGTGTGTGTGCACGCATATGTGTGTGTACATGGCTGTCAAAATTCCAAAAACAAGTCAAGTAGCTCTGGGGAGGTCAGTCATAAATTAGAACACTTACTAAGCAACCGGCCATTAAGCAAGGACCACTTATATTTGGTTTGCCAGTCACATGGCCACCTGGCCATGCCAACTCAGTCACATGACCACCAAACCACACCCACAAATTAGGCCACACCTACAGAACCAGTTGTTAAGAAATTTGAATCCCACCCCTGGGTTTGGGGGCACTGAGGATGAGTTTATAGCACCAAGGAGGTGGTGGACTGAAAAAGTTTGGGAACCACTGATTTAAATCAAGCCTCTTTACTTGTGATTTAAATCATGATTTAAATTGTGATTTAAATTGACTTGATTTAAATCAAATCCGCCCTGTTCCCAAGCCAGCATGTGTTGAAGCCAGGGGTGTGATTCAACTGGTATAACAACCAGTTCAGTGAGCATGCGCTTTGCGCACACACGCATCAAACACATGCTCCTCGTGCGTGCTCCACATTTTAAAACGCTAATACTTACCTTCAACTGCAGCAGGAGAAAACAACTGAGGCACGGCAAACCACTCTGCCGCGTGCATGAGCTGTACTCTAACAAAAAGACATAAAGCACAAGAAAGAGTGCAGGCAGGTGGGCCCACATGCTCATCGGAGCAAACCAGTTTGGAGCCAGCTGATTGTTGGAACAAGGGGTTCATCCAAACCAGTTCAAACTGGGAGAATCCCACCCCTGGTTGAAGTCCACACAGGTTAAAGTTGCTGAGGTTGAGAAACACTGTCACAGAAAGAGATATTTGAAACTGCCAGCTTTCCATCTTACAAGTTTACCTAGACAACTATGAATGTAAAAAGAAAATGTAGTTTTTTTAAACATTTGGAAGAGCAAGCTGAACAGAGAAAAGTGTTTACATCGTAAAATATTGTTCCTTAAGTACTTCCCCGTTGAACAGGTCTTTTCACAGGTTTATTTTCCTTTCCAAATCATTCTTCCTCTTCTACAGAATTTCTCTAGAAGCATCAGCCGAAACTTCTAAAATTATATAAAAAGAAAAAGCAACATATCCAAAGATAAATTTAGCTTGACTAGGTGCTTCACTTAGAAACAGAACTCGAATTTTAAAGAAATAAAAAAATGTTTATGAAAGAGAAAAAGAAGATGCAAAAACAACAGAATGCTAGAAAGCAAAAGGAAAGAGGAATGCAACAGAAAGGGGAAATCAAGAAGGCAGAGGTTTGGAGAGGAGGGGGTAAAAAGTTTAGGCGGGCTAAGAAGGAAAGGGAAAAGGGGGAAAAAAGTTACAAAGGTATAAAACAAGATGGAGAAAAGGAAAAATTTTTTAGGGATAATGGGTAATATATGGGATTTTTTTTTAAAAAAAAGGGGGATTCTGCAAAGTACACATGAGTATTGTAATAGTGGTATTTGTATTATAAGTAGATAATCAGAACTTTTTAAGATCTAATAAAAGACTAAAATATCAAGGTATAACTTTAAAAGGTTTAATAATGAATGATATTAAGTTTTAATAAAATACTAAAGGGAATGTTTAAAATATTAGTTTAAATATAGAGTTTAATGGACTAATGTGTTGACTGTTATGGATTTATTATTGTAGTATTGGTTTCTGAAATAGTAGAATGTACTAAGCAGAATCTGATTGGGATTTAGGTGTTATTTGGTATTTTAAATTTTAATTTAGGGGAATGATAGAAAGGCATCATACTCCGATTAGTGATTCCAGGGGAAACTATTCTTTTTTAAATTGGAAATGAGACAGATGTAAATGGAGAAATGGACAAAAGATATAAAAATATTTTTCTTTAAAGCAAGATTAAATATATAAAACAGAATTAAGATGAGGCAAAAGTGGAGAGGAGTTATATAATAGATATAGAATGGTAAATAAGAAGGGTAATGGTATATAAGAAGAGCATGAATTCAATTGAAGTCCATACAAAAAGAGGTAATCTGGGGCCAAGTTACTTTCTAGAAGAAAGTTTTATGTTTTTATGTTTATGTCTTATGTGTGTGTGTTTAATTAAGAATTAAATAATAAAATCTCGGAGGAAGACTAGATGAGAATAATTATAAACAAGCCAGAGGAAAATATAAATGTGATGACTGAATACCAGATAAATTAGAAAGGAAATATGATTGAATAATGATTAAAGAGAAACAATGTGGAATTTGGTAAAGGGAATTTACGTGTTTATATGGAAATGGGATAAATTATAAGTACGTGATATAAAGCAATATGTTACCTGCCTTGTAAAGATCTACAATGGAAAGAGGTTTTATGTTTTTAATGTTTAATGATGTTTTGTTTTGTTTGTTTGTTTGTAAAATCAATAAAACTTGTTTTTTTTTTTTTAAAAAAAAAAGAACTCGAATTTTAAGAGAATTGGGAACCCAGTCCTTATCTCAATTTAATAATACAATTTTGCTGTTTTATATTTTAAAAAAATATTTGAGGACTACAGTTTGTTTCACAAACTTTAAAGGCATCAGCAAGTTGTGAGTCACTGCACTTGAGGCCGTACAATCTCAAAGGGCAACCTTTACACTGTTCCTTTTTTCTGTCTCTTTCCTTCTCCTGCAAATATGAAAGTATGTGGAATGTTCAAATAGCTAGTTAAAAAGAAAACGCTTTAGCCTCATCAAACTGAGATTAACTTCAGAAAATGGACAAGACACCCCTCCACACACACAATGATAATCTAGTTAGGTAGACTCAGGAGAAGAATGCTAATTCTATGGTCCAAAACACATTTACTTGCCAATGAAGAACTTCTGAATTATATTGGAGGAAATGAATTTGACAGTAACATTGTTTTAAGGAAGAGAATGCTCTATTAGTGACACAACATTTTCTCACTATGCCCACAATGTTTTCAGATGAGGAATATTTCCCCCATGATTCTGGTAATAGGAAAGGTTTGCATATTTTGTATGCAAACTTAATACATCATCCCTAATACGATACTATAAGCATTGCACATTTAAGCTTTAACTTCACCAACCAGAATCAAACCATCTGATTTGCATTCCTTGGGAGAAACTGCAGTTGGCCCGACTTTTTAAAAATGAGGTACATAGACACTGTTTTCCAATGACCGCAACTAAATTACAGTAAAGCCTTTCTCAAGTGAGACTTACTCTGAAATGGCTAACCTTGTTACTTAACATATTTTTCAAAACCCTTGTAGAGAATAAGATGATGCCATTGAACAAATAGTTATAGTATTTTGCTATTTTTTTATAGATAGGTTAATTTCTATTTAATTACCTTGGGCATTGAATTACATAGTGTTACTTTGCTATTAACTATCAACAGTCTTGTTTGGTTGCAATTATATTCAAATCTAATCAACAAAAGAATCCCCACTATAACTTCAAAGAGGCATTTTATTGATTTATTTTACTAGGCTTTTATGCTGCTCCAGGTGTCAACTTGTGTGTTAAATCTATTTTGCAGTAATACCTACATTGGTCAGCCATCAAGTTTCTTACCATCAGGTAAGAAAATTAAAACACCTGGGGAGGATGTAGCGGGGGGGGGGGATATAATTTGACTAGTGTTATTGTAAGATCTGTAGCAGAACAGTCAATTGCTCTAAGAATCTACAGACATGTAAATTGGGACCTATCAGATGCAGACATGATGTAAGGTATTATCAAATGTGTTTTCCATCTACCAAGAGAAATATGTAGCTTGCAAAGATGAAAACAATTCCGATGTTAACAGATGGGTTTTATGATATTCAGACTGGAGGTTTTGGTGGGTTTTTTTGCTTCCTCTTAGCAAACTTTGGAGACCTCTAAGTAAGGACTATACCAGCTGCTCAGCTCACAATCTTTTTCTTTATACAAACCCTTGTGTCATTGTTTAGAGCAGGGGTATCAAACTCACGTCGTCACGGCAGTGTCACGTGACATATCGGGACTTTTTTCCCCTTCGCTAAACCAGGTGGGGTGGGACCAGCACATGACACATCTGGCTCGTAGGCCATGAGCTTGACACACACCCTTCTTTAGATCTTTTGAAGGCCACCACGTAAAATAGGAATCAATGATGTAATGCCTATGAATGAATTTGAGGGAATGCTCAATAAACCCACTTTTATAAAATATTTTATTTTATTTTTATAATGCAAAATATTTGCTGACACAGACAGATGTCATTACTGTAGATCTCTAACAAGACGTAACGGCATGTGAGAAAGACCTTGGGAGACTAGGCGAAAAGATGCTGCCAAGGGAACAGATAGATAAGACAGAAAAACTCGGGAGTAGGTGGGGGAAGAGACCTTCCCTAGTTTCTTGGGCAATAAAGGAGAAATGAGGGAGTAGAGAATCTAATTTCATACTTGCACGATTCTGTCAGTATTGCTTTACAATAAAGTAGAAATAGCTCATCGGGTTGTGGTTCCTGTTTGGCTTATCCTGCAAGGTTGACACAAAGTTAAGCAGAAGTGCTAAAAATTTACCAAATTTAACAATTGCCTGAATTATATTATCCACACCCTAGACTACAGGCTGGAACTCACCAAATTGTATAACCTAGCAAAATTATATGCCATCAAGTCATTTTCAACTTTTAGCAGCCATGTAAATAGGAAAAATAAATAAAATAAAACAAAATACAAATGAACCTGTAAGAAAAAAATAAGCTCATACTGAATTATGTTCAGACATGGTGTGAAGTTATATTGTGTTTAACCATACAGGTAGTCCTCAATTTACAACTGTTCATTTTTCAGTGCCATTTGAAGTTATAACAGCACTGAAAAAAGTGACTTAGGACCATTTTTCAGACTTACGACTGTTGCAACATTCTCATGTCACATAATCAAAATTCAGACGCTTGGCAACTGGCATATATGTATGAAAGTCGCAGTGTCTTGCAGTCATGTGATCCCTTTTTGCAACCTTCTGACATGCAATGAGGAAGCCAGATTCATTAACAACCAGGTTACTAAATTAACTCTAATGATTCACTTAACAACCATGGCTGGAAAAGTTGTATAATGGAAAAAAATTCACTTAACAGCTGTCTTAAGTAGCAACAGAAAATTTGGGCTCAACTGTGGTCATGTCAAGAACTAGCTGTATGCAATTGTGAAGCTAAATCACAAATGGCTGGATTTCTACCACATATAATGTTTAAACCAACCAAACCGACTGTGGTGCTCAAAGTCATGCAACTTCCTCAGGGTTTTTTTTTTGTTTCACCCACTATGGGAAACAAGTCATCTCTAATCATTCCTCCAACTAGTTCCTTATAATTATCTAGGCATAATTCATAGATTCAAAGAAGTGAAATTCTGAAGAAATGAGGTTGAGAAATACAGCTGACTGCAAGTTAACCTTGAAACTTAACTTATTCTAAATCAAAGGTCACTCTGTGTGTGTGTGTGTGCGTGTGTGTGTGTGTGTGTTCACTTTGTCATTAAGGGTACTGAGTGCAGATTATTGAGAAAAAAATGAATTTCAACAATTGTAGAATCAGACTGCAGCATAACAAAATTGACAAAAATGAAGGTGGGGTCTGAATGTGTTCTGAATACACTTTTTGCTTTAGCAGCAGAGGTCATGGATATGTCTAAGTTGTTTTCTCAGCTACAATAAGGAAGTCCTTTCTTCTAGGATTATTATTTTTTTAATTCCCAGTCTGGTCTAAAGCCCTGGTATTGCCCATCTAGAGTCTTAATCAGGCTCAATCTTGTTTAGCTTCCAAATCCAGAAATCTCTGCCAGGGCTTGTCATCTGCTGAGGCAAGAGAAGCATAGGTAACTAAACATGAGAGTGAGAAAAATCTACCAATCTTTAATAAATGCAATGCATTGTATATCAGCAGCTGTAAACCACAAATGAGAATAAGAATTACTACCATAGCATCACAACTGAAGCAATTAATAAATTTGTTTCTCACATTCACTCCCCAAAACTAAATAAGACCTGAAGCATATCGGTTTGAAGGAGGTTAAGTTAACCAAAAAACTCACTGTCCTTTTTATTTTTTCCCATCAAGCACAGAAATATGAAACTAAGACCATGAATATCAGTTACCATATCAGTTATCATATACTTTGGGTGCAAACAGTGAAAGCTCGTTGCAAATATCTAATATACAAATATGCCCAAGAACATTGGCCATTTCCCCAGATGACTTCAGAATGAATAGTTTTCTGTTTCCATAGGAAAACAAATGGCTGCAAGAGAGACAATAAATTCATGCTGCTATCACTTGGTGTTGAAGATTTGGCTAGTCCTGTGTTTATTTTAGAGACATATGGTAACTGTCAATACTCCCAGCTGCTTCCAAAATTTCTCAATACTTACTTTCTCTCACCTGGGATTAAATATCTAATACACAAGTTTATAAGCAATTCTGTACAGACTCAGGAATAAGTTCCATTGAACTCTATAGGCCCTACTTCAGTGGCAGTTTAATCTAGATTCTTCTTTGATTCTTCTTTGAACATGTAAAAGATGCAATAATTTCAAGTAAATCTAATAAGGTCCTTCGTGTTATTTAATAATATCTGGAAAGACAGCAATGTGGATCTGCTGGAGCAAAAACAGTAGAATCTTGTGGCATCTTAAAGATTAATTTACACAATAATAAATGTAATAGTCTTTAAAGTAATGCTTTGTTTCCTCCACTGGCAAAAATCTCTATTCGAACAAGTCTGAACACTTTTAAGTCCAAGAATCAATTATCTTAAAACACATCAAGTTCAAAGAAAGTAAGAATATATAATTCTGGTAGGTATCTGTCTGGTAAGAGGAAATAAAAATACAGTCATGCTTGCAAACAGCTAATCAGCATTCAGGGGAAAAAATATATTTAACCTGACTTTCCTCCCTGTGAACTAGCTCCTACACTATTTGCAGATAACATATGTTGTTACTCCCTAGGGAGCTTTGAAAATTGTAATACACCCCGTCACCTTCGCTCTGAAATAATAATGACCAGAATTCTACAGCTTTTTCATGTTGCATAGATTACTTTTTAAATGCCAGATGAAACCACACCGAACAATTTGCTACTAAATTGTGACTGCCAGGAGCATCTTCATGCATCAAATAATGCTCCAAAACAGGGTATCTATTTTTCATTGATATTGAATAAGAATCCTTGTAGGGCAGCATTATCTTACTTTAAAAATTACCCTTTTGGCACATGAATCAAATGGGTATGTCTTATATTTCAAAAAATACAAGCATTAGAAAAACTCAAATACAGTTGGTCCATTTTATTTCAGATCAGTTAATTTATCTCCAACATATTTTTGCCTGTTTTTTTAAAATCTATCAAAACCTGTAATTATTAAAATATATTTTCAAAGGCTAAGCATGTAAAAGCAAGTAAAATTTCCACATGCAATATCTGGTTATAATTTATAATTTATTTCATACCTAATGTACTATATCTGATTTTCAACAAGTGCTTCTCAACCTTAGCCATTGTAAAATATATGGACTTTAAATTCAAGAATTCCTTAGTCAACATGAAGAAAAGGGCTAAGGTTGGAAAACATTATTTTAGACCAATAATCCTAGAGAGGAAGTCTTTTTTTTTAAACAAATTTTATTCAGTTTTTCCCATAAAAACAAAAATCTCTTTTTAGTGGACAACATATTTCCAGGTCATCACCTTTACATACAAATATGACAGCAATTATACATTCATATATGCATACTTTCTATTATTACCTTTTCCATTCCAAATTTTCAGTAAAGAGAGAAACAAACACATTAATTCTGGCCTCTTTCATTAATCTCAATCGAAACACCTTTTGTTTCATTTCAATTATTTCAAATATAATCCTTTAATATTTATTTTAAAAATAAAGATAAACAATATGTGTTTGCCTAATAATAATAATAATAATAATAATAATAGGTTTCCAATGTCTCTCCTTGCTTTTAATAGTCTATATGACTTATTAATTTAGTTGGTTCTTTAGTCTGTCATATTCCCTTTCCATTACACATTCTTTTTATAAATTCTAAATTAATACAAATTTTAACACTAAAGAAAAAAAAAACAAGTATAGGTTTCTTCCCTTATACTGCTTTGAGTGTGACACCTCAATGATTAAAATATACCTTTATTCCCTCATCTTGATTCCCAATAAACCATTATTTTTAAGAAGTTACAATAATAATCATTACATCATTTCATTTGGATTCCGCAACATATTTCCCCCCCTTAATTTTTAATAAGAGTTATTAATATCTATATTACCCTATTTTCTAAATATTTTTAATTGCAGAAATATTCTTATTACCCCTTGTCACCCTGCAGAATCCCCTTTTTAATTCATCAACCATTATCTCTGAAAAAACAATTTCTTTTCAAAATTTTATTATTTCTGTATTTCTTTATTTCATGCGCCTGTTTCTTACTGCTTCTCCTCCCCCTCTTTTCCCCATATCTTTTCTCATTCCAGTTTATATCCCTCTCTTTCTTAATATCTTCCTTTCCCCTTTTCTGCTGGGTCTTTCTGTCTTTCCCAACTTCACAGGTATTCCCCCTTTCGATTGCCTTCTTAAGTCTCAACTTTTTAGCCTTCCTTCTTTCCCCACTTCTTTGTAGCGTTCTTTGTGTTAATCGTCTATTTAAGATGTCTTCTCCTTGAGTCGACTCCTCCTCCTCTGAAGCTCTTCTTGTTCTTCAATCGCCATTTCCATTTTTTTCTAACACAGAACAAAGTGATTCGCCTCTTTCCTGTAGTAATTCTCTCATATTTTTAAGTTCCATTTTTAATTCCCGAAGAGATATCATCATTACACACTCTTCTATTTTATGATCGTTAAAGTCTACAAAAAAAACACTTTTACTTTCCTTCTTTCTTCTTTCAATTTTCTAAAGTTCTCAATTGTTCCAGCCCAGGGTCTATACCAAAAACATAAATCAATCCCACAGTCAGTCTTTCCTTGCTTTTTTCTTTATTCTAGTTCGGCTTTCACTTTCTAAGATTCTTACTTTGTTTCAATATTTCTTTAATATTATACCCACACAAGTTCATTCAGAAACAGGATGCTTTCCCTTGTTTGAGCTCAAGTTTTTGTCAAAAGGTGGCACTCTCCATTATACAGTCTTCACCTTTTCCCCCTATTTTTTTATTTAGGGTTTTTCGAACCTCAATATTCCAACACAGTCCAGTCTCCAATTTGTAAACTTTATTATTATTATTTTTTGACAATCTTAAGTCCAGCTTTATTTTATGCCTGTTTATTGCCAAAGTATTTTAGTCCAATTTAGTTAAATCTTTAGTTCCGGCTTCTTCCTTCCCTGGTTCGAAGCCCCGCTTAGCTGTCAGAAATATTTTCTTTTTTTTTTTCCTGTCCCTTTGTAATTTTGCTGCTCACTTTTCTTTTCTTAAAAATTCTATGTTACCTTAATCCCGGGGTACTTTTGTTTAGTTGCATTGCCCAATTGTCCCGGTTCAGATGTTATTCACCTCTTCCTTCCCTCCTGTACAAATCTTAATCCAGCTGAGTCCTCCTCTTCGGGGTGGCCACCACTGCAGTCATCTTCGGGGGGAAAAAGACCAAGCCCAGGAGGGGAGATGCGGCTCCCCTCACCCTGGCTTGCAGCTTCCCCTTACTCCGCCACCCCTCCAAGGCAGCTTCAGCCTCTAATCGTAATGATTGGGTCTCTCCAATGAAAGAGCACAGACCATAGCTGCAGAGAGATGTGATCTACAGTCTGTCAGCGAGGAGGCTCCACCTTCTTCCCGAGAGGAAGTCTTGTTATGAGCATTGTATTTTCTCATTGTGGAACATGTTGTATTTTGTAACTTGGAAAAAAAGGGTTTTCTCCTGAATAGAAGGTGGCGCAACAACATATGTGGTTCAAGTGATAATAAGAATTACAATTCCTTCTCTTTACACCCATCCCAGATTGTTTTTTTTTAGAGTTTTTTTTTCCAGGCTGGATTTCCACTGGACAGAGATTGCCCCTTCCTCCCCCAGAATGCATTCACACAACAATTTTAGATAATATACCAAATTCTCACGATATATTAACTGTACCTGGTCTATTTTATTTATTTTTGATCTCTTGCAAATAATAAACAATTCCCAGTTCTCTATAAATCCCAAATTATATTAAATGTCTGAAAAGATACTGTTTTATGCATTATCACAACTCAATCCTTCAGAACCCAGTGTCCAAAGAAAAGGGCTTCTACAACCAGGGGTGATATATTAGCTACTTAGATTACAATCTATAAACTTAGTCTCAGGAATAAACTGCGTGGAATTCAGTGCAATTTACTTGTGAATAGACATGTATAGCTTATGAGGCAAAAGCCTAGCTAGTCTTCTACAGCTCCAATATTATTTAGCACAAACTTCCATTTTAAAATACTTTGGGGAGTGCTATATAGTGTTTCATTAAGTTTTCATCTCCAGAAACAATGGAATGCTACTCACCAACCAATCCCTGCTGTCAATCACACATGTAAAGATATCTCATCCCATACCTTTCTCTTTGAATGGAGTATGTATGATGGAAGCGCACAAAGACCCAAAGCTGTGATTAGTCAGAAATTCAGTGATTATTGGAATAAGTCCTTCTCGTCACAGTTCTCCCATGCAAGTAAAGAGGAAATGACGGGAAAATCTCACCTCCTAAATTTTTGCTGGTTAGGTAAGTGTTAATTTCATGGGGCGGGGAACAGCCAACTTTATTAGCTCCTGGCTGTATTAAATGTTTCCTTTTATCTCATTCTCACCCAGAAACTTTTCAACCACACCACAAGCCTGTGCAAGTCAGCTCCACCCTTTGGACTTTGGATCTCAAAAAATTAAACAAAGCAGAAGAATTATGGCCTATTCATTCATTATCTAAAAACACTGACCTTTTTTTTCCTCCAGTATTTAGACTGGTTCCTTAAAAGAGCTGGAAAATTATAGTCATTGTTTGGCTTTGTTTGTGGGTACACCCTACCTCTATAAACTAGTTTATGATTTAGCACAATTGGACAGATAAGTAGAATTGTCCTTGCAGTTCCCATATAAAAGTGCAATTTTCATATATCAGCCACCCACATGTCCTTTCTTCTATCTTTAGCACCTAAGTGCTAAAGTAGTGCTAATAAAGGAATAGCCTAAAGATCTGTATACAGAGAACCCTGCAGCCACTCATAATTTCCCAATGCCAATCACGCTGCCGCCATTACAACAACATTGTTCTGGTAAAGTGTATTTACTACTAGGCATTAATTATAGGTTTTATTTAGGTTCCAGACAGCTCCCCCTTCAGAATTTGCAATTTAGAATCCTTAGCCAGCCTTCATAACAAGTCATTTTGGGAAGTTAAACTAAAAGATAGTAACTGATTTCAAAAAGGCAATGTAGGTCTTATGGCAAAAGGGTTTTTTCCCCTTTTTATTATATTGTTATAAATCTTGATACATTTTTTTTTCAAAACTATACTTGTACAGTATTGTTTTATAGTAATATATTGGTTAGATAAAGCAGAGTATTAGAAATAAAAAAGTACTTTATCAGTATTAATTACAATTTAGGATATGTATATTAAAGGTATGAAATTTGATTTTTTTTCATACAAAGTTAAGGTTTGGAAGAAAACGTTGATTACCTCAAAATGTTGTATACACTGTAGGTTTTGGTTGTAAGCAGAATATTGAAGTCTCCATTATACACACAAATACACACACAAGGTTAAGAAAAAGAAAACCAGATCAGCAAATCATATTTAAGAATGAAGCACCACAAGGGCACATTTTAAACCAAGTTTCCCAGGTCCCAACAGGTGGGAGTTCACAGCATCCTGGATAATACAGGTAGTTCTCGACTTATGACCACAATTGAGCCCAAAATTTGTGTTCTTAAATGAGACATTTGTTAAGTGAGTTTTGCCCCATTTTACCACCTTTCTTGCCACAGTTGTTAAGTGAATCACTGTAGTTGATAAGTTAGCAGCCTAGATGTTAAGTGAATCTGGCTTCCCCACTGACTTTCCTTATCAGGAGGTCGCAAAAAATGATCACATGAACTTGGGACACAGCAACGGTCATAAGTATGAGTCAGTTGCCAAGCATCTGGATTTTGATTATATGATCAGAGGGAATGCCGCAGTGAAAAATGGTCATAAGTCACATTTTTCAGTGCCATTGTAACTTTGAATGGTCATTAAATGAACTTGTAAATTGAGGACTGCTGTATATGGTTGCTAGTTTGTGCCTCAGTACTTGTACAAATGCAAGTTGCTTAATTCCATAAAGGAAATCATGAAGTAATCAGTTATAACTTTTAGTTTTAGCTTTTTCTCTGGTAATATCACACTACTAACTAGAGCATACAAAACATTTGCTAGACCAATACTTGAATACAGCTCATCAGTCTGGAACCCACATTACGTATCTGATATTAACACAGTTGAGAAAGTCCAGAAATATTTCACAAGAAGAGTTCTCCACTCCTCTACTCATTGCAGAATACCTTATGCCACCAGACTTGAAATTCTAGACCTAGAAAACCTGGAACTACACCGCCTTCGATCCGATCTAATATAGTATATAAAATCATACATTTCAATGTCCTACCTGTCAATGAATACTTCAACTTCAACCATAACAACACAAGAGCAAAATACATACAAACTCAAGGTTAATTGCACCAAACTTGTTTGCAGGAAATACGACTTCAGGAACAGAGTGGTCAATGTCTGGAATACTCTATCCGACTCTGTGGTTTCTTCCCCAAATCCCAAAAACTTTAACCTTAGAATGTCTACTATTGACCTCACTTCTTTCCTAAGAGGTCTATAGGGGGCGTGCATAAGCTCACAAACATGCCTACTGTCCCTGTCCTATTGTTTCTTTTCATTTTTCTTATATGTATCCATTTCATGTATTCATAACTATGTTTATACTTATACCTGTTATCTTATAATCACTTGACAAATAAAATAAATAAAAAATATAAGAATCTATTTACAGACTCCTCACATCCCAGACATAAAGTGTTTCAACTCCTTCCCCCAGAGCACTGCACACCAGAACAACTAGACACAAGGACAGTTTTTTCCCCAAAAGCCATCACTGCTAAACAATTCCCTCAACACTGTTCAACTATTACAAAGTCTGCACTACTATTACTGTTAATCTTCTCATCACTCTTTATCACCCTTCTCCTCCGGCTTATGACTGTATGACTGTAACTTTGTTACTTGTATCCTTACAATCTATATTATCTGTTTCCTAGTATAATTTGATTGCTTATTGTACCCTATGACTATCATTAAGTGTTGTACCTTATGACTCTTGACAAATGTATCTTTTCTTTTATGTACATTGAGAGCATTTGCACCAAGACAAATTCCTTGTGTGTCCAACCACACTTGGCCAATAAAGAATTCTATTCTATTCTATTCTATTCTATTCTATTCTATTCTATTCTATTCTATTCTATTCTATTCTATTCTATCCAGGCACAGAGTTCTCGCTGAAAAACCCAGGCTCTCCACCAGATTTTCCAAATTCAAGCTAACCTTGTAGAAGGGATAAAATACACCGTAAAAGCACTGCCCATTTTCTAGCATTTTCATCCGGCAGCTCTAAATGGGATGTCTCTGCATCCAAACCCAGCCTGCTGTGATAGTACAGGCATTAAAAACATACCTCTTGGAGGGTGGAGCTGGCGTCATGATGATACGGCATGCAATCTTGGAGATCTGAGATCACAGCCGATATCTTTGCTCCTGGATGGTCCAAGTGGATCTAAACCATCCCAAAGAGATGGTGAATGTAAAGAGTGCATCCTGCCGATCCCAGGGATATCGCAAAGTCCCTGGTAGATCCAGGAGAAGCTCTTTTTGCCAATGGCAAAGAGGCAGCCATTAAAGCTGCTGAAATTGGGACAGCTCCGAAACGAAAGAGAATGGAAAGAGAGAGTGTGCCAGTTTGGTGAGAACTTTTTCTTTGTTTTAAGACTTGAAAGGACACCCTAAGGGAAAGAAAGAATCTGTAAAAAGTTTTGACAGAAGTGATTAAGCGGCAATTTTAAACAGGAATGTCAAAGTAATTTTTTTTTCTCATTGCTGGATTTCCTACACATGATCTTATATTTTGAAACTGGACTGGTTTTCTTCTTTTTATATATTCTTCTCTCCTGTTTGATTTTATAATATTTTAAGCCAAATACTCCCTTTTAGTTATTTTTTAAATATCTGTTTCTTTTTTCTTTTTTTAATTAATTCTTATTATATTTTGCTTGGAAAAGGAGTGGGAAAGTGAAAGCTAAAGAAACTTTGTAACACTGCGAACTAGAGGCTTGGAAATATTCTATTTTTCTTTCCACCAGACAAAGCTGAGAAAGAACTGAGACTTTGTTTCAAGGACATTGCCTGCTTGATAAGATAGAGGGAAGAGCACGGGAGAGTATTATAACAAGTGCTCTTCTGGGTTTCTATCAACATCTGGAGTCTGGTGTTGAAGCTTAGGAAAAGAAAAGGTGATAAGTCTTTGGAGAAGAGAGTTGTAACAAGAGCCTTGGATAATCAAAGTGCAGTGTGCTCTTTTTATTCTTTTTAAGCTGTGCTACTCCTCCTCATCAGTTTACATTTTTTTTGCAATAGCTATTTGGATTTTTGGCTCTCTGGAACTTGTCTTTGTTTTTTGTTTCCTTTATTTTAAAGGAAAAGCTTTGGTATTAATACTTCCCTTCCTTTTCTTTTTAAGGGAGTAGCCTTTTTCTTCTCTTTCCCTTCCTGGTATTTTTGTCTTTCCATCTACCTTCCATATTGTTTCTTTTTCTTTTTGGTTTATTTTTACGCATACTTTTATATTTGAGACCTCTTAATTGGATTAAGGTGTTGAAGAACCTGAAGAATTTTTCCTTTCTTTTTTAGCCTTTCTCTTCACTTTTTCATCTTTTTTAGGACTTTACAACTTTTTCTTGTTTGTGTGTGTTCATGGTGTGTTTACGGTCTTTTCCTTCATTTTTGAATTTTTACTGACATCTAACCAACCAATTGGATTAAGGTATACAAGAACCTGAAAAAAAAATTCTTGTTGTTCTATTATTATTACTATTTGGCTTCTCTTTTCTTACTATTCTCCTACTTTTTTCCTATTATTTTTATTTGGAACTGCAATTGGTTATTTTACAACTGGATTAAGGTCCAGAAGAACCTGAAGATTTTGAACTTCTCAAAATGAGTAGGAAATTAACAGCTCCTAGTTCTTCAACTTCCACTTCTTCCTCTCCACCATCTGGAGGACAACGTTCAATACAGACAATATTAAGGCAAGAAAAAGAACAAGAAAAAGTGACTCTGTAGATGATAATGCAAGGAATTCAAATATTCAAACAAGATCAGAGAATATTGAAAAGAGAATAGAGAACATTGAACAAAAAACAGAGAACATTGAACAAAGAACAGGGAAAACTGATGAAAAAGTGGAGAACATCCAACAAATAATGATGAAGTATGATGAGAGACTCCAAAAAATTGAAGAAGATAAACAAAGAGACAAGAAGATTGGAGACATTGATAACAGTTTAACTGTGGTTGAACAAGATAAAAGTGGTATGCTGAGATGGGAGATGGACAGATCAGAATTTTATCTTAGATTCCAAAACATGGAGGAAGAAAAAGGACAAAATCTAGCTGAGATAATGATAGAAATATTGGCTGAAGCTTTGGAAATAACTGAAGAGAAGATGATGGATGGAATAGATGAGGTTTGTTGAATCTTCACAAGATATGTGATGAGAAATAGCTTACCAAGAGAAGTTCACATCAGATTTACAAAGAAAGCCATTAAAACGCAAATATTGCAAGTGGCAAGAGAGAAAACATTGAAATA
Organism: Pseudonaja textilis; assembly: GCF_049901715.1. Lineage (NCBI taxonomy): Eukaryota > Metazoa > Chordata > Lepidosauria > Squamata > Elapidae > Pseudonaja > Pseudonaja textilis. Next base: position 54,858,882 of record NC_141994.1, read on the forward strand.
CAAAGATAAGGAGACTGTGGTCTTGAAACAAGTTCCCAGAAGAGTGAGAGAGATGAGAAGGGAATACCGATTCTTGACCAAATTATTATTTAAAAAAGAGGTGAATTATAGATGGCTGATTCCAGAAGGTTTAATGTTTACATGGCAAGAATGGAGATATAGAATTGACTCAATTGAGAAAGCTGAATCATTTTCCACAGATTTTTTTCAGAGGGGAAGAAGAGGCAGAAAAAGAAATTTCACTAATTGAATTCCAAGAGGACTCCCAAATGATGACTGAAAAAGAAGAAGGTGCAGTAGGTGGAAACGAGGAAGCCAAAGAACAACGTGAACCAAGATCCATGAGAGCTGTTAAACCTAATTACAAAATATAACCATGGAAGAGAAAAAATTGATTACAATTAATATAAATGGACAACTCAGCTGTTAAAAGAAGGAAAATCTTTCATAAATTAGAGAAAATAAAATTTGATATAATCTGCCTACAAGAAGTACATATTAAAAAACAATATGAACAATTGTTGATACAGCCAAAATTAGGGAAAATATTCACTTCTTTGACACAATGTAAGAAAAGAGGAGTGGTTTTATATATTAAAGAGATCATCTCAGCAAAATTGATTTATACTGATGACGATGGAAGAATATTAATGGTGGAAATAACAGACAATAATATGAAAACACTCCTGATTGCAATTTATGCCCCAAATGACAAACAAGAAGAATTCTATAAAAAATTACACATGAAAATAGTTGAACTGGACTACGTTAATATAGCTATGATGGGAGATTTTAATGGAATTGTAGACAATAAACTGGACTATACAGCACAGAAAACAATAAAGCAAAATAGAAAGACTCTCCCTAAATCTTTTTTTAAAATGGTAGATGAAATAAACTTAAAAGATACATGGAGAGAAAGAAATGCTAAAACTGAACAATACACCTTCTACTCAAATAGACACTTATCATGGTCCAGAATAGATATAATATGGATGTAAAATAGTAATAAGAGATGGAATAGAATATAAAAATGAGCATGAACCTGAATTTGTATCTCCACGAAGAAATGTAACCCGGGATTATGCTGCTTTCAAAAAAGTTGTTTTATTTGTATTTTTTTTTCTCTTTGTGAAAACTCAAATAAAATTTACAAACAAAAAAGATAATGTGAATTGGCGATTCATGTTATTACTGCTGGAACAGATGGGCTTTGCTAGAAAATTTATTCAAGCAATAGAAGCTATATATCATAAGCAGACGGCAAAGGTAATGATAGAGGGAGAACTGACAGAATCTATCGATATAAGAAAAGGAACAAGATAAGGGTGCCCACTATCACCTCTGTTGTTTGTGTTAACTTTGGAAGTGGTAAACAGAAATATTAGAGATGAAAAGAATATAAAAGGGATGAAAATTAAAAAGGAAGAATTTAAGTTGCAAGCATTTGCAGATGATCTGGTTTTTATCTTAGAAGACCCACTAGAAACAGCATCAAAATTGATAGAAAAGATAGAGACATATGGAAAGGTGGCTGGTTTGAAAATAAATAAAGATAAAACAAAGATCTTGACAAAGAATATGCTATCAAGACAAAAGGAAGAATTGGCAGACCTATTGAAAATTCAGGTCACGAATAAGATCAAGTACTTGTTTTCTTAATTATTCAGGCTTTTGTCTATAGGGATTCTTTAATACTTTTTATTTGATTCCTTTTCCTATGTAAGTTTGTTTTCTGGCTGACCTGATGTTCCCCTTGGGCTTTTCCTGTTTTTTGTGACACTACTCCCTTTGTGAAATTCCCTTTCCACACCCCCAAATTTTGTTCTATTACTAATTTATTTGATTATTTTTGTTAGTTTTTATTGTTTTTTTATTTTTTGTTTTAAATATGGTTTTACATTGTGTAAGTCACCTCAAGTCTCCATGGGCGAATAGGCGGCAATATAAATCAAATAAATAAATAAATAAATTAAGCCATTTGTTGTAAGTAAATAGATTTGCTCTTATACATTCTATACTTCCAAAATCACAGCTCTGGAAGGGGCTTTGTAGATCTTCTAATCTAATAGAGTAGGAGTTGTGCCTTTTCTAATCACATTTCTTTCCCACTCTCATATTGCAAGACACTTTTGAAAGAGAGACAGAGGCAGTATATTGATGAAGATGCTCTTTTTTTAGTTGACACTGACAAAACCTTCCCTATCACATCTTCATCTCTCTATGCAGAGGTAAGAAGGTTTTGTTTAATTCACAGCAATTGTCTCTTTGGATTTAGACAGGGTGTCAAACCCAGGGAATTTTAAGATTTGTGGACTTCAACTCCCAGAATTCACCAGCCAGCCAATTCTGGCAGTTGAAGTCCACAAGTTTTAAAGTTGCCAAGGTTGGACACCTCCCCTGATTTAGACCTATCAGAATATAATACTGTTGGAAGAAATGTCCATCTGGGTTCAGTTCCAACTTCCAAGTGGGAAGAAAGACACTGGAAACATGGTGATTGCTTGGAAAGATGGTTTAATAGTGGATAGGACCACATGCCTTGGAGCTCCTGGGTGAAAGGGAAGAGATGCTTGGTTTTATGCCCCCTCTGGGTTTTGAACGTGCTTCCTATTCCTGTGGCAAGAAATGTATCCTGATTGGTTGCCAGACTCCCATGGGGCCATGCAGGAGTAGCTTGGTTGAATCTTGCTAGGTGATGCAATCTTCCCAGGGGGCATGTGGTGAGATGGGTGGAGGGCTAATCCTATCATGCCCTGATCCCATCACCCTGGTGCTGAAGGGTGGGGCAGGGCAGGGAGCTGCAGGGAGCTGCTTTGTCTTTAAAGACATGTTTCTCCTTTTCTCATCCAGGGAAATATAATATTCTGCCGTTTTAATATTTCCTAGAATATTTCATTCTTCTAGGAGAGGGGTGGGTGCTAACTTTCTACAATACCTCTCAGTAATCTCTCTCCTAGGCTTCTGGGGGATTTTCCATCTGGCTCAGGTGCCAGGGCTACCGTTTGACCCACTTCATTATATTGTAATGGATGAGAAAGCTCTATTTGATAAGAGTAACCTCATCTCTCAGGAAGCTGCCTTCAGTTCCATAGCCAAAGCTATACTTCTTACTCTGTGCTTGGCATCAGGCTGCTCCATTCCTTTGAAGCACCCTGAAATTTAATATTATAAGTACTATACTTTCTGCACAAAATATTTTCGATGTAGTATGTGACATAAACTCAAATCAATTTGGTTCGGTTATGGACCTCTTCAGTTATGGACCTCTTCCCACAACATGCTGCTGCTCAGTGTTTGCTTAATGTCTGGTTCCTGTAAGAGAAAAAAAGGATGGTGGGCTTTCTCCAAGATAGCTCTCACCCTACAGTGACCCAGAGGTGTCCTTGGTTTTATCAGTTTGATTGCCCCCCCCCCCGCAATAAAATCACAATGGCATGTGACTACATAATCAAAGTTCTGCCTCTTTTCTATGTGGCACGCATAAATTAAAATTTTCACTCCATCACCCCCATCACCACAGGTGTCTTGCTTCCAGCATCCCAGCAGGCACTAAAAACCAATGTTCTTCAGCAAGCTTTAGAGTCTAGCAAAAGAACAATAGGTGATTTTTAATTGTGTTTGTTACTTTCAGATATGCTCTTGTTATGCTTTAATTATTTTAATGAGGGTTCGTGTTGGATTATTTTTGTAGATGTTGTGCTTTATGAATGGCTTTATTGCCCAATGCAAGAGGTAACTGACTGGGGCAATGTAGAAATGATGCAAAATAAACAAATTAATAACTGTACATAAACTGTACCATTACCAGTGCATCACATGAGAGAGATCCCACCACAGACTATATCATGCCAGAAAAAGAAAGATTATATAAATTCAATCCTATTCCTGAATATTATAATATGAAGAATTACAATAATTGAAATATGGAAAAAACAAAGCTAGAGAAACATTCCACTGGCCACAATTATCTACTAATATAAACTTTCTCCTTTTGTTCTCCTCAACCCCTTTGAAGACCACTACTGCTTGTTTTTTGGTTATATTTGCATCAACCCATAATTTACCAATCATAGTTTGTGTTTTTTGTAAACCCAGCTGGACTGGTTATGGTTCAATGTCTTTTGATCCCAAATCTTGGTTAGCTGAAATATAGATAGTTGAGTCTTATGAGCACAACTCTGAGGATTATGCTTCTCACCCAAGATTCTATCACATATGCAATTCTCAATGGATATGATTAAAGAACCTAGATTTTCATTACTGAAATGGAGTTCCAAAGCAGAGGTAGGCAAGGCAATAATGCAAAGTAGTTATGGCTTGGATTTTTATTCTCCCACACTTTTTGGACAGGTATTTTTTGCATTGAGACAGTTAAAATTAAGGTAGGTTTTCCATTATTTTTGTGTGTATGGTACTGCTTCGCTCAAAAAAAAAAAAAACTGTCACTGAAATTCAACAGTGCAATTTAAGAAAACCCTGGGAGTCCCAAAGTAGGATATGTGATGCTTATGCCGATCTACAGTTGCAGTTCATCAGCTCATGCTTTAAGTGGAAGTGGTGGGTTCAGTTTCTTAAGCTTCCTAAATTAGTGCTATTTCAGTTCCCAGAGTCTGGAGACAGCAATAGTGTGGTCTCTTCAGATTATGCAACTAAGTCTCCTTGAAAAGCTGCTGCATGCAGAAGGCCAATTTGCATATATTTTTCATGATTTTGAATGGACATTCCTTTGTATAAAAAAAATGAAATAAGCAAGCACTTCTTTTCTCTTGTAGTACCTCTCATGTTTGCTCTTACTGTGATGTTCAAATCCCCAAGGGATTCTTTTAAAAATTAATTAAATAAATATAAGAAGCTCTTTTGTGTTTTATCTGTTCTCACCTACACCATTTTCACTGAAGGCTTTACTCTTTGTTATTGCCACCAAAACGAATGAAATCTTTTTATATGTAAAAATTCACCAGTGTCTCATTTGCTTAATAACAGTTGCAAACATCTGAGGACAAAACAAAGCTAAGGGTGTCACATATTGATTTAGCTGCTCCTTGTCTCTTATGTTAGGTATTTTTATTTGGAAAAGCAGAAGTCACTTATACAGAGCAATTTTAAGCAACCCATCCACTCCACATCCTATTTATATAGTCCTTTGCCCAATCTGCTGAGTGGACAATAAGTGGTGCAATCATTTATATAGTTTTTGTGGGGCATATACTATACTGTATATTTTTAAAAAACCTAACGTAGGCAAATTTGCTCATAAGCAAAGTAAAATATTAAAGGGTTTGAACTGAGACAGCTTCTGCATGAAGAGGTTTCCAGACTAATTGATTTATGCATACAAGAAAGAGATTCTTTGTTTCAATTTCTGTTCTGTTCCCTTTTTAAATATTTATTTTTTCAAATTTAAAGTATGTTGCAACTTAATGTCTTAGCTGGAGCAAGTTATATTTATTGCATATCTCAGTGCTGTTGGTAGAATACATTCTTTATTTCAAAACCAAAACTCAAACCTTAGAAAACAGAAAGAAAAAGGGAAAACGATACTCACACAGGGAAAAAATGTAACGATTTGCAGTTTAAATATAAAAATCATATTTATATTTCATTAGACTGTAGCATGCTAGTAGGTTTCACAAGTATTCCAATGTAGAATATAATAAGTTGATGTATTTCAGTGTAAAAATGGTAAGAAGTGAATTCCAAAAAACTGGTTGAAATAACATACTGAAATTGGTTGACATATTTTATATTCTGATGAAAGCTTTTCATTCTGATAATGTGCAGACAGCTGATGTCATCCAGACATCTGAGTTATAACAGATATTAATAGGCAATCTAGTCAAATAAATATCTTTGGGTAGATGGTGCATTTCCAACCCATAAAAAGCAGAGCAGCTTACAAGGAGAAGAAATAGCACTTGTGAACGTTGCATGATAGGAAAATGACTTGGAGTTAAGACTGTGGCTTTTATAGAACAAGTATTTGCTGGGTCAGAAAACTAATCTCTTATCTTCGTGTCAATCTTCTGGCAAATACCAAGATGAAAGACAATGTATAAAGATGCACATTGTATCAGCTATTTATCTAAATGTGTTATATTTACATCAGAAAACTGGATATGAGAAGGAATGAGTTTACATGGGTATTATTCAATTGTCCTGCCAGTCAATGTGAGTGAAATTAGGGGAAGGCCAATGGAGGGTTAGGAAAATTGGTTTATTCCAAATTTTGTGTTTCACATATTAAACTTGCCCCCAAAGACTGATAGCCAGGCACTAGTTATTATATTTAAACATGTTAATCTCATACTAGTGAATGCATTTCTTCTTCCCAATGCTACTAAAGCACAATTTAATTATTATTGCTGCTCTTTGAAGACCTATTTGGACAACTTGATAATGGGCTATCGGGAAACTCACTTAACAGGAAGTAGTGATTTTAATGCTAGACTAGAAATGAATGAAATGGAAATTCCAGCAATATTCACCTCCCTAGTACAACAATCTAAAAATCAAAGTGCAATTGGACCAGATTTAATTAGACTCTTATATTTATATATGGGGGATGTATAAAGGCAAAAAACTCAGGAGAGCATACTTATTGCACGGGTACCCCAGTGAATACCTTAGACCAGGGGTGTCAAACTCTATTTCATAGTGCCACATCAGAGCTATGTTTGACCTTGGGGGGCTGGAGAGGGTGTGGCCAGGTTGGGCATGGCCAGTTCGACATCACTCATGTTGGAGCCTGTGGTAGCTCAAGTGCTCTGCCAGAGAAAACAGGCACCCTAGCTCTGTTTCATCTGTGATGGCCTCCCGCAACCCTCTGTCAATGAAAACAGAGCTTGGGAGAGCCCTCCCAAGCTCTTTTTTCACTGACAGAGGCACTGCAAGCCACTCTTTTGCTGTTTTCAGGTAGCCCCGCAGACCAGATCTATGCACCCCATGGACCAGATCTGGCCCCAGGTCTTGAGTTTGACACCCCTGCTTTAGACTGTTTGGATATTGCATCCATGATTACATTTAGGGCAGGGGTGTGTGGAAAGGGAATTTCATGAAGGCAGTAGTGTCACAAAAAACAGGAAAAGCCCAAGGGGAACATCAGGTCAGCCAGAAAACAAACTTATATAGGAAAAGGAATCAAATAAAAAGTATTAAAGAATCCCTATAGACAAAAGCCTAAGTAATTAAGAAAACTAGACAAATAGGAAAAGGAAACAAAAGATAATTTAGAAAACCCTTACAAACACAGGACATACCAAATAAGCAAAACAAACAGACAAAAGACACAAAATATAAATTACAAAAGGGACAGACAGGAGATTGCCACAGAACAAATATGAAAAACTATCTTAAAGCTAAAAGAAAGAAAGGCATTTTGACACCTTTCAACAGGTGGGATTCAACTTTTTTAACAACCAGTTCTGTGGGCATGGCTTAGGTGGTGGGCGTGGCTTGGTGGTCATGTGACTGGGTGGACATGGCTTGGTGGTCATGTTATTGGCTGGATGTGGCCAACTCAATATCACTCACATTGCGGCACGCAACTCCTTGCCTGGCCTCTCATGACTGTGGGGATGTTGCAAGTCATAAGTGTGAAAAATAGTCATAAGTCACTTTTTTCAGTGCCATTGTAACTTTGAACGGTCACTCCACACATCAAAGTACCAGCAAAGGATGGGAAAAAAGCTCCAGAGACATTCCTGAGACAGGAAGTCTAGTCCTGCCAAGAATGTAATAAGGGTTACTGGAAAGGCAGTTTCTGTAAGCAACACCAGAATGTTTCCTTCCTGCCTTCCTTACAGGATTAGGCCAATAATTTCTTCTAACAACCGGTTCTCTGAACTGCTTAGAATGTTAACAACCGGTTCTAGCGAATAAGTGCGAACTGGAAGAATCTCACCCCTGATTTAGGGTGAATTGTTGCTTAAGAGTCGTTTACTTGTGATGCTGAGCTTCAACACAGAGAACAGGATTTATATATCAAGGATAAACTGAAACTGGGTATTAAGGAGGAGATTTAACTCAAACAATAAGATGAGTAGAATAAAGTAAAAATATCCTTAAAAGATACAGGTAAAGGTTTCTCCTGCCAGTCATAGCTGTCCCAAGGGACTGTGCTCATCTCAATTTCTTAGCTGAGGAAGCCAGCATTGTCCAAAGACTCTTCCATGGTCATATACCTGCCTAACTATATGCAAAAAGTGCAGTTATCTTCCCATAAAAATGGTATCTATTTAATATTTGCATTTATATGCTTGCAAACTGCTAGGTTGGCAGAAGCTAGGGTCAATAACAGAAGCTCACTCCATCATGCAGTATTTAAGTCTCAAACTGCTAACCTCCTAGTCAACAAGCCCAGTGTCTTAATGGCTCATCCCAATAATACCTTAATTACGTTATTAATTACTATCAAATACTTACATCTGATGCTGAGAATAAAAACCTGGCTCAGAAACCTTGATTTCTTACAAAACTTTGGTACAAGAACTTCATTCTGTACAGCCTTAAAACCGAACATAAAAGAAAATAACAAACCAAGATGTTCTCACTAATCAACAGTTTTATTCAGATTCTGGTAAGGCCTAAAAAAAAGATCCTAATTATCTTTCAGGTCTAAATTCCTGTTAACTAAACAAATGAGGAATTTAAAATCAAAAAAAGGAAATGGAAAAAAAAAGATCGACTATTGAAAACTGCTGAATCAAAATACACTTCCAGATTTTGGAGATTAGTATCTTCATCTCTCTGGGACCTGCTTTGGAATGTCATATCCCAGCTATGAAATAGAGTATTTTCATGCCTTATATGCACACAAGCTCAGTCCTATAGTCTCTTCAGGAAGAGATTTTGGAGTCCTGCCCCTTTTCTTTCCTATTTTGATATCAGAGGTTGTTTCATTAATCAATTAACAGCTGGAAAAGCACTAGGACAGATGACCTAATTCCCCTAGAGCGGATTAAAAATAATCTGGATTTGCAGGCTTCAATCTTAATGTCCTTTATATAGATAGCATAGCTATTTATATAAGACAAGAGGGTGGGCTAGAGTAATCTTTTAGAAGGGAAAAGAACAAAGTGGCTAATTACTGCCTGGTTTTGTTAAACCTAGTTAAGACCTGTATGACACCTACACTAGAAGTCCACAAAGTGATTGGAGTTGCAGAGTATTTTAACCCAAGAGCAAGCATTTGTGCTGTGAATTGTGTTATAAGATTTCTAGTGGAATAACATACATTGTAATTTAAGTTTGAATTATATGCTGCATTTAATGTTTTCAAAAAGGGGTTTTAGCATATTTCAGTAGTAAAACTATAGGGCAGAGTTGGAGCCACATCAACTGACTATTTTTTACTTTCTCTTATTGAAAAGATACTTTAGGATTAGTATTTTCATATATTATAAGATGTAACATTGTTGGTTACAAATTTGACTGTTTAAATAAAAGAGATAAAACCAGAATGTTTGTTGTCCTGTTGGTCTGTAATTTCTGTATTCATCCAGACTGAAAACATGAGAAAATAGCATTTAATCCCCTTAAATTGCAAATAAATATATCCCAGTGGAATAATATACAGATAGTGCATTTCATCACATACATCTCTGAATGTGTTTTTTAAACTAGGAACAATATTTATACAGGTAGTCCTCAATTTATAAGAGCTCATTTAGTGACCATTCAAAGTTACAATGGCACTAAAATGTGACTTATGACCGTTTTTCAAAGTTATGACCTTTGCAGCATCCCCATGATCATGTGATCAAAATGATGCTTGGCAACTGGTTCATATTTATGACTGTTGCTGTGTTCCAATGTCATGTGATCACCTTTTGCAACCGTCTGACAAGGAAGTCAATCTTGTAATCTGGGAAGCCAGATTCTCTTAACAACTAAGTTACTAACTTATCAACTGCAATGTTTCATTAAACAACTATATCAAGAAAAGCCATAAAATGGGGCAAAATTCACTTCACCAATGTCTCATTTTAGGAAAACTGCACCCATAGTAAATCATTGTTTGCGTAACCAGCATTGATTCACTTAACTACAGTGGTGATTCACTTAAGGACCACCACAAAAGGGTTCTAAAATTGAGTAGTGCACGTGACCAACTCATTTTATGCTGTCACAAGTTACACACATGAAGGGCAGGTTCGAATACAGGACTACCTGTACAATCCAGGTTCTTATAAAACGGTTTTTCAGGCAGGAAATCATGTCTCAAATGCAGCACTTTCATTAAAGCAAACTGAAAATGACAGAGTCCAACTTGGCTACGCATAATTAATTTTTGGCTTAAGAAAAGCTTCTTCCGACATGACCAGGCCCCCTGATCACTTCCTGGCTTCTAATATTGGAGAATAGAATGATTTGCATTGGATTTGTCCCATAGATGCTTCTGAGGGTGTCATATGATAAAGCTAAAGTACCGCTAAGACAGAAGATAATTGCTATTGACATAGAGATAGAGCATAATAGAATCACTACAGATGTAATAATTGGAAAAGGGATGCTGAAGCCCCAGGTGACAAAATATTTGGAACATCTTTCTCTAGCAAAATAGCACAGAGCATTTACCTTGGCTCAGTTTAATATCCTTTCCTCAGCATTTATGGAAGGTAGGTATGTGAAAACATACACTATACAAAAGACTTTGCCCTGGTGAAGTACACATAATTGAAGTGTGGGTGGTTCACATTCTTCTATATAGTTCCTTTTATAAGGATTTTTGCAATACTTCTGTTATATCCTGTAGTTTGCAAAATCCCTGATGGCTCAGATGATTTTTCTGTTAGCCATTTACTTGTGATTCTAGAATTATGCAGCAAGTGATAAGATTTTGTCTGGCTGTTTATAATGGTTGAGCAGCAGCATTTAGAGATGAATGAAGTGTACATAAATAGAATAACGATTCATATGCTTATTAAGAGTTATGTTATCTAATTTTCTCTGACTCTAAATTTTACATTGTGCTTGTGCTGTCTGTTGAGCATGTGAACTGGAGTATCGATCAGTGGCATTAATACAACTGAATTATTAATAATACAAATGTCCATCTACCTCTTTCCTCCTTGACAATCTCATTTACTGCCTCTGTTGAACCACAAATAAACCAACAACTTTGTAACTAAGCAAGTTGTAAGAACTGAGTCAGCAGTTCAGTGAGATATGCTCAACCCAAACATAGGTGTTCAAAACCACTTTGGTAAAGCACCAGGCTAGAAACCAGGAGGTGTGAGTTCTAGGCTTGATTTGGGCACAAAACCTTAGGCCAGTCACTCCCAGCCTTAGGAACAGGCAATGGCAAACCACTTCCATAAAAACTTGGCAAGGAAACTCCAATTGTCCAGGCAATTGTTTGGAATCAAAAACTAACTTGAAAGCACATGCATACAAAAACCATGGAGTAACCCAAAACAACCATTGTTAGACATCAGGTAAACATGTGCAAACATAGGTACTATGCATTAGCATGTTAGAATGTTGCATGAACCAAGCCATCATAGAAAGCTATGATTTGTTTTGATTTGGTAGTACTCTTTTTATTAAAATTTTTATTAGTTCGTACAATATGGCATACAAAGAGAATACAAAAGTAAATAGTAGGGAAGTTAGGAGAAGGAAAAGGGAAGTGGACAGTGGGGGAAAGCAAGGGGGAAAAAAAGGCATTGACTTCTGACTCTTGATGCAATAAAATAAGGCATTAACATCTAAGCTCAACTTTTTACTTTTGCATAATAATATAAACTAGCCATTTCTATAACAACATATCTATCTAATTGGTAAAACCCAAAATCAAAGTTTATTTTTTTTCCACCTCAAGCACAAAGTCCAGAAGCAGTTTCCAGGTTGAAAAAAATTGTATTTTTTTCTTTAATCGGAATAGTCAATTTAGTCATCTCTGCTAACTCTACCAGTTTTTGCAGCCATCCACCCACTGTGGGGATTGAGGTGACCTTCCATTTATTTCCGTTATAAAATAGTCTTGCAGTCAACATATATAACATTAGAGTTCCCCCCAAAGAATTCCAAGTCTTTTTCCATTAAACCCAAAAGAAAAGTCTATTTTTTTTCTATATTCTATATCTCTTTCTATATTGATACTACTCTTGATCTTATTTCATTAATTTATTAAATTTGTTTGCCACCCATCTCTCCATGAAGTGATTTTTAACCAAATGGCTGATCCTGTTTAGCATGTTGCATTTTTATTGCTATTGTCATTCCAACATGGATTTTTCGGTCATTAGTGAGTTGTTACATCAAATGTAGCTCTGATTTTTTTAAACCAAAATTTATTGACTAAGCTACAATAGCTAGCTTCACATATCTAGCTTTACACATTTTGGTTCACACCTCACACTATCTCACAAAATCTTCCAACACTATCTTGAAAATACCCCAGGCTGAAGGATGGTGTTTGGATTCACATATTATACTCAACTGAAATAAAATATCCCATATTATGACAGTGTGATATGTGAATCCAGCCATAACGCCTCGACCTAGCCTATCTCAGAAGTTCTTCAAGGGGGTGTGTTTAGGTTTATGTATCTCATTAAGCCATAAAAAGATTGGTTTTGGGGATTTCAGATGTGTGAATCAGCCAATGAGGGTTACAAAGTACAGCTTGTACTATTATGCTGTATATCTCTAGTCAGTTCTGGTTTATTCAACAAACCAGAGTTAAGCAAGCTGTAGAGTAGTTTATCTGTGAACCCAGTCTGAAAAAACAACCATATAGGCCACCTGAGTTTTTTTAAATAAAGGCAGTATATATTTTTTTTCTCTGCATATACTTTTTATAACTATCCTGACATTGTCAACTTAGCTTTCATATTTTGAATAGTTGAATATCATTTCTCTCGTGCTGGTTAATGACTGCAATAAAGTAATTTATTACTTACATTTATCTTTGAAATAATAGGCCTTGTTGTGCCCTAATGCGTTTCTATGTGCACCAATTTGCTAGGCTTCCTACATCACCTGATTTTAATTATTTAACATTCTTTGCATTGAAAATCAATAAATAGGAATGTAGCATGCTTCCAAGCAAAACATTAACTTCAAGCTTCTATCCTTCCTAATGATGCCTGTGGGGTCCAAACAGACTTGAGTGGCATATTTTACAAATAAAAATTGTGGTGAGCAGCAGCAAGTGTTTTGTCTGAAAGTGGTCTGCCAAGGAAGGGCAAATGTATTGGGAGCACACTGGGTAGCAGCAGCCCCATTCTGCTATTTGAGAAATGTGTGTTTTGTGATAAGCCAAGCTCAGCAAAGGGTAGCCATTTTGTAGGCATGTCCATTGCATGCTCTCAACATTCCATTTTTCAGTTACAGGAACTGGGCAGGGTTAATCTAGTGAAGAGAAGGACCAGGGGAGACATGATAGCAGTCTTCCAATATTTGAGGGGCTGCCACAAAGAGGAAGGGGTTAAGCTATGTTCCAAGGCACCCGAAGGCCAGACAAGGAATAATGGATGCAAACTGATCAAAGAGAGATTCAAATAAGGAGAAGAAATAATGAGAAATTTTCTGACGGTGAGAACAATCAAGCAATGGAACAGCTTGCCCTCGGAAGTTGTGGGAGCACCATCACTTGAGACTTTCAAGAAGAGATTGGACTGCCATTTGTCAGAAATGGTGTAGGGTCTCCTGCTTGGGCAGGGGGTTGGACTAGATGACCAACAAGGTCCCTTCCAACTCTTGTTAATTTGTTTCCAAATCTGCCCTTTAGCCCCCAAAGTGAGTGGAGCATTCCTCATTTCTTAGATTGGGGATCACAGAAGAGAAAACAATGTAAACATTTTGGATATAAAGATGTGTAACAAACATAAAGATGATTTTATATGTATTTTGAAAGGTGAACAGCCGTATCAACGTTTTAAATAAATAAACTTAAATCATTATCTTACAGGATCACATTGTGTTTTGCAGAGCTGAGGAGCCCCTTTCTCTTCCAGTGGGAATGTTTGCTTGCTGGAACTAGGAATCCTAAATCTGTGAATTTTCCCAAGCTTTTCTTAATGGGGCAGGCACCAAATAGCAGCTGTGGGTGGAGTAGGAAGCTTTTCCTCTTTGTGGTTATCAGGCAGAGCTAAGTTTAGCCTCTGTTTACAATTCTCCAACACTGCCTGTAGTTTAGATGGGAAGAGGGTTTGGCTGCTGCTTCTTTTTAAAAATCTCTTTCCCAATAAATAATACTTGCAGGCTTGAAAAGAGCATAGGCTGGCACTTTAGACAAGAGGAAAGGAATGTTTGGCATAAATAAAGCATGTTTGGCATAAATAAAGCCGAAATAGGATTGGAATTTAAAACAAGAGACCCCACCTTTCAACTTTCCCCACTTCTCAAGTTCACCTTCTGCTGCTGAACTTTCCTGGCTTGTTATCTTCAGTATAACAAAGTATGTAGTCTCAGATTCCTTTATTGCCTTCTATTTGCTTTATCAATGAGAGACCAACTCATAGTCTTCTCTACGTGTAAAGCTGGAAAAAGGAGCTGGGTCAATGGTGGGATTCAAAAAAAAATTACTACCTGTTCTGTGGGCGTGGCTTGGTGGGCATAGCAGGTGAAGGATACTGCAAAATCCCCACTCCCTCCCCACCCCACTAACCTGCTTCCCAGCTCTGTTCCTGTGCAGGGCAACAAAAGAAGACCCAACCAATCAGCTGGGACTTGGGAGGCAGAGAATAGATGGGGGCGGGGCCAGTCAGAGGTGGAATTTGCCGGTTCTTTGAACTACTCAAAATTTCCACTACCGGTTCTCCAGAATTGGTCAGAACCTGCTGAATACCTCCTCTGAGCTGGGTCCATTTTTAGCCAGAAATTTTCAACCTGGAGTTTTTCAACATGCAGGACTGATGTAATTTGATGGAATTTCTGGCTTAAAAGTTTCCCTCTCTGTCAAAATAACTTCATGCATGAGGCCAGCTGCTTCTTGGACATACTGTACCCTACTCCACTCCAGTATGTCCACTACTCTTCTGACAATTTGACATCAGATGATAATTACCATAATAAAAAAGGGGTAAAGCATATTTTCTCCATGAGTATTTACAGGGGGACAGAGGGGGAAGACAACTGACTATCATGGACATCATGACATTGTGGAAATGATGTGATTTGAATTGAAGATTACATTGCATTACACAACTATTGCATCAATAACACAATCAAACATTAGTATAACAAAATGTGCTACTTTTTTAAAGCTTCTTTTCACTTTCTAAATTAGGTAAACAATGTAAGACTAAGTGATAAGCTCACCTATCTACATTTTGTTAATGCATTTTTTAATTTGTGTCCAAATCTGTTGTATTTATTTCTTCTTTTCAGCCTTATTATTTATTAGATAAACATTTTCCATTTCCTCTAAGAGCATAGATAGCATTTCTTCTTTCATTTCACTACCCACACCCCATGAAATAAGTTGAATTGAAAGATAGTGGCCAGCCTAGTATATATGTTTCTGCAAATTCTAAACTGAGGAGAAAAAAGGAAATGTCTTCCCATAAAATTTAAAAAGGAACTAAAAATGGAAACGTTCCAAGCTAGTATATCTGCATATCCATAATCTGTCATATTTTAGATATATAAAGAAGTAAAATATACTGTTCTATTCTGGTTTAGAAAAATAAAGCAAAACGATCTTATTTTATAAAGCTCAGCAAATAATAAACATATTAAGACCACCAAAAGGACTTTTTCAACAGCACCCTGACATTGTAGCTGTACATTCTTATATCTTGCTAAAGCCATATTAGCATAATTAAAAATTAGACTCAGCAGATTTTGAAGTTTTCCAATTTAATGCATGTTGTTTCTGAACACAAATGTACAGTACAGCTGGTTGCAGGTCAGCTAAAAGCTCTATAGATCCAAAGAGACTTAATTAGGCCACAATGAATGAACTTGAATCATTACAACCTGCTTGGCAGTGACACAGACATACATAACCCTTTCACCAGAAGAAGAGTGCATAGAATTTGCATGCCCACCTTTGACAACAAAGCAGCCTTTACTTCAAGGCCTACTGCAAAGCACAAAGACATAAAACAAATGGACACAACCACATAACCTTTTCACTGCTCAACTCTGCTCAGACATCTCATTATAGTAACTAATGCTGCTTCTTATTGAAAAAGGCAGTTAAAGAGGGGGTGAATACTGATAGGAGGCCATGTAGATCACGTGCCAAAAGAAGGCAAAGCTAATATATGTTACTTTCAATAGCCAGTCTCCAAGAAATTCATCTGATGGCTTCCAGGAAGGAAAGTAGAATTTAAAACCCATATTTTGCTCATGGAATGCTAATTAGTGTTTTGTCGGGCCATCTGCTGGGCGCAAGGTGGGTGGCTTGGAGAGTGGTTCAAAAACGTCAGAATGGAAGCCACAGTTATGCAATCCAATTTTAATATGTGTTACAGCAAGCCTTCAATCGCATAATCATGGCCATCTTGATTGCTTTGACATTACTGTCTCCCCTGTCGCCCCAGGGATGGGATTCAACTTTTTAACAATCTGTTCTATCGGTGTGGCTAGGTGGGCATGGCCATGTGACTGGGTGGGCATGAATTGTTTTTGCAGCACCCCCCCCCCTTTTTTTTTTTGCCTCCTGGATCTCAGCGAAGCCTCCTGGTGGGACATTTTTTCTCCAGAAGGCTTCCCTGGGGCCCAGGAAGCCAAAGAAATGAAGTGTGGGGTTTCAGGGAAGCCTCCTGGGCGAAGCAGTAAGATAGCAAGGGGGATCCCGGCACAGCTGATCATCGGAACAGCTGATTGTAAGGAGGGGGGGAAAGGACTGACTGGGCAGGGGAAAACACAGTCAGTGATGTTGGCATGCACATGATGTCACGCATGCACGATAAAGACTGACTGGGTGGGGAGGGGAGGGGGCGGGGAGGGGAGGGGGCAGCACCATTTGCCAGTTCTCCAAACTGCGCAGAATCATAACAACCGGTTCTATAGAACCGGTAGAATCCCACCCCTGCCCTGCCCCCCTGCCGATACTATTTCATTTAATCCCAATGTGATTTGCTTCGATCTAGTTAAATCCTTTATGGCTTCAAAACCATGCTTTACCATGAAAACCATGGTAGTGCTTCCCAGACTATTTCCTTCATTATCTAAACCAATGTTTCTCAATCTTGGAAACATAAAGATATGTGGACTTCAACTCCCAGAATTCCCCAGCTAGCCATGCTGGGAATTCTGGGAGTTGAAGTCCACACATTTTTAAAATTACAGAAGTTAAGAAACACTGAATTCTGAATCACTTATTAGAATGTCCTATCAATCTTTGAGGACTGGTCTAAGTTCCTTCCTTTAGCATTGTCACAATTTTAAATGATCACCCAACAAATGGTCATAACTTGAGAACTACCTCTGTTATAAAAACAATATCACTGAATGATCATTATGTCATTTCAATAAATTACCATTGGTACCTTCATTGATTTTTTTTAATAGGAATACTTTGGGAGAATTTTGAATATACTGTATTTTAATACATCTGGCAATTTTAAAGTCTATTTGGATGTCCCTATTGTAATGGGTAGCAGATTTGTGTGTTGCTACTCAAACAAAAATCATTTTTATCAGTTTTGGGGTAATTTATATACAGGTTTGGGAAGCACTGGCTTAGAGCTATGGGGGAATATAGTTAATGGTGCTTTACTCAACCAATTATAATCAGGCAAGGTCTTTGGAACAGAAGTCTGGGCAACCAAATGAGGAGAAAGACCTCTGAATGCAGGACCAGCCTTATCATTGAGCAGATTGAAGGAACTTATACAGTGGTGCAATTCATCCAGTTTGCACCAGTTTGGGTGAAGCGGTTGTTAAATTACCCCCCATCCCCCACTATGAAAGTGCATCCTGCGCACTGTACTGCGATGGAGAAACGGGCAACGGAGTGGCTGGTATGAGGGAAGGAAAACTCTGCTTTCTCTCTTTCTTCTCCCTGCTCCTCCTTCTTCCCTCGCACCATCTGCTCCGTTGCATAGCAGCGCAGCTCCCAGGATCCATGTTGATAATGGGGGTAGGGGGTAATTTAACAACCAGTTCGCCCAGGGTCAGGTTGGCCATTGTGGGAGGCTCATCCCCTATGTGCAGTGGAGCTGGAGGATGGGGGTGGTCCACACTTCTCACGACAGCCAACCTGACTCTGCGTGAACCAGTTGTTAAATTATTTGAATCCCATCACTGAACTTATCCCAGGAAGCAAATATTGACACAGTCAGCAGCATCCATAGGGTGTTCATTTCTTTTGAACCCTTTCCTTCCCAAAATATTTCACTATGTTTTAGTATCCTGTAATACATTAAAATGCTCCCTCAAAAATTCCATTACCGCCCTAGGATTATCAGATGATTTATATGCACGCATGAGATGTGTAAATAGGAAAATGCACTAAATGCAATGTGTGAATGCATCCAGGGGCAGAAAGTATAAAAAAGGCAACATCAATTTTGTTTTACATCTTCCAGAAAGTCATCCAAGAGAAATGTCCAATATTGAAAATCCTATAGAATAAAATAGGGCATGACTACAGGGCAGGACTACATGACTATGTAATCAGTTTTACCTAGAATTAAACCCTGTCATAGTCTGATCCCTTTCTCTTAGGAAGGTTATTGGGGAGCGAGAGGAATCCTGTATAGAAAAGAACATTAGCAGTGAAAATCTTTCTCATGAGGAACAGTTACAATTGGAGACTTTTACTTTTGAAAGAAAGAAAAAAAGGAATCAGTCAGTGTGGGAAAAGAACATATTCAGATTTCTTACAATTATAAATACAATGTGGAGAATATCTATGGGGATTCCCAGTCATCCAGATCATGCTTGTCTCAAAGGTGCTTTTTCAAAAGATAACTGGACTATTTTTGTTTTTCCTTGAAAACATTTCATTTCTCATCCAAGAAGCTTCTTCCATTCTTAGATGAGAAGTGAAACATCTTCAAGGGAAAACAAAGAAAGTCCAGTTGCCTTTTGAAAAAAACACCCTTGGGACAATGAAGAGAAGATGAATCTAGGGAAACTGAAGCATAAGAGATTCACATTAGATGAATGGAATACTTATTCATACTGTAACTAGCTAAGCTATAGCATTCACTGCCTCAAGATATTGAAATACCTATCCTTTGGGACATTTGAAAAGAGAATTAGGCATGAGATTTGCAGTAGCTAGAATGTCTTTTGCTATCAGTTGCTGGGGAAAAAAGAATAGGAGAACATTGCTGCTTTGGTGACCCATTAACATTTATTTGGCCATTGTGTCAGTGCAGTGTTAGGTCAGCTGGATGTATGACCTGATCCTTGCATGGTTTGTCTGAAGCCTTTGACACAGTGTCATGATAATTTCCAGAGCTTATTTGGTTTTGAAATACAAAGGGGTTCATTTTTTCCTTTGACATAAAATAAAATCTTTCACAGCATCTTCTCCTGTGAAATTATTTCCCCTAACTTTTCTTTTTGTTCTGATACTTAGCCTCTTTAATTGTCAGATTGGAATCGTGCAATAGAAAATGCACAATTCTGACAACATTTTATTTTTCATTCTGCAGTAGAAATGTCAAGGGAAAGAATATTCTACAATTATACTTCAGAAAGACTATAATTAACTTTCAATTAAATTGTGGTCTTTAATGTTTGAATGATTTGACCACAATTAAATGTCATTATCTGATAAACATGTTTTTCTTTTTTTTAAAAAAGAAAGAAAATCATTTCGACTTTACTGACAATGTGTGTGAGTGTGTCGGTCTGTGTAATGTGATGTGTATACAGACACTCCTCATATTAAGAATGCCTGACTTAAAGGCAACTCACAGGCATGAATGGGCTACCTATGAAATGGAGGTTGGCATTCTCCTTCTTCAATCCATTGAAGTGCCAAAGGCTCACATTGTTAATATATAGCCTCTTTTAAGCCACTTTCAATGGTTCCTGAAAGCATTGCACATTTTCAGCACTTTGTTGGCTCAAGGAAGGGCAATGCGGCCCTCCATTTTTAATAATAGACAGTCTGTTTGCAAGTATGAGTTCTGACTGAAATACAAATCTGGTGAACAATCAATCAGAACAGGGCGGGAACAGACCTTGGAGGTCTTGCTCAAGTAGGAGACCCTATACAATTTGAGACAAGTGGCTGTCCAGTCTCTTCTTAGAAACCTCCAGTGATGAAGCACCCACAATTCCTGAAGGCAGCTGTTCCACTGGTTAATTGTTTTCACTGTTGGGAAGTTTCTTTTTAATTCCAGGTTGCTTCTCTCCTTGATTAGTTTCCATCCATTGTATCTTGTCCTGCCCTCCAGTGCTTTGGAAAACAAAGACCCTCTGTTCTTTATGGAAACCTCTCAAATCCTGGGATGGTGCTATCATGTTCTCCCTAGTCCAGGGGTCCCCAAACCAGAATGGGAGTTGAAGTCCACAAGTCTTAAAAGTTGCCAAGTTTGGAGACCTCTGCCCTAGTCCTTCTTTTCTCTAGACCAGCCATACCCAATTCCTGCAATCGTTCTTCATATATTTTAGTCTCCAGGCCTTTAATAGGGTTAACCCAATCCCTGGGTTAACAGATTCTGGTTAACCCAAGGACTGCCTGTATAAGTCCAAGACCTTAATATACTATATTAATAACCCACGTCCAGTCCCTAACAGACCCTAGTTAATCCTGGGTCTGGCTGTATAAGTCCAAGATTTTAATATTAAATGGAACAGTTGCTAAAAGAAGGTAGGCTTCTAATTTGATTAGAAAGATTTCCCATATTCTCAAGAACTAATATACAACATTGCCCTTACTGTCTCTTCTCCTCATTGCCAAGATATGTCTCACCTTTACAAAGAATCTTATCTGCAAGTTATGACCACTGAGAATACTACCATTGGTTCTTAAACCCTAAGCACAATGCCAATGGTAGAAAAATTCAATTCTACTCCACTGCAATACTTACTATTGCTGTAACCTTATCCCTTTGAGGGTTCCATAATGGGGAAAATGAAAGAAAGGGCAGCGTTTTGATCAGGATGCAAATCCTTCTGAAGTCTGTGGCTCTTTATAAATATTGACTACAGCCTTCAAAGGCCTCCAAAATTTGTTACCAAACTGTAATTTTCAATGCAAAATCTTTTCAAGCAAAACAGAAGCCCGAAAGGTACATAGCTAAAAGCCGTTTTTCAAAAGACTTAATACTTCATAGTATTAAGTCTTTTGAAAAATGACTCATAGGGTTTTCTTCCTGTATATCAATGCTCCCTGCCGCCCTTTCTTCAAAACCTTGTGTGAACAACCATAGCTGGTCATACAATATATAAACTAAAACAAACAAGCAAAACCAGGCACACAACCTCTCATTTCCAATTGGTTTTCCAATTGTTTTCATAAATCTTTAATACATTCTAGTTTTTAACATGTGCAACTCAAATGTTGCTATGTTGAATTTTGGAACAGGATTCAGCTGTGGATCTGAAGCTGGATTCAAAAGTTCAGAAGGAAAGCACAAAGTTAAAATCACCTTATCTCTCCTATACAGTACATTCAAATAGGATGATCTCTGTCTAATTATAATAATTATCAGTATTGCCCAGTGCATCATGTAAGTGAGTCATATTGCTGTGATGTTATGCCACGAGGGAACCAATAAGTAAATGGTCAGGTCTGAGTTCTCTGACGGGGCTGAAAACAGGAGTTGAAGTCCATTGTATCTGGAGGGAACTAACTTAGAGAACACCACTGATGTTGGTACTGCTAGCCAAGCACAAACATAAGAAGATGACTTTTCTATCCAAAGAACTGTATTCTTCTTCTTGTGTTTTTTTTTTTTGCAAATTTTATTGGTTTTCAAAGACAAACAAACAAACAAAACATAAAAACATAAAACATCATTTTTGAAAGCAGCATAATCCCAGGTTACAGCTCTTCATACAGACACAAATTCAAGTTCATGTTCATTTTTATATTCCATTCCATATCTTATTACTGTTCTACATTTTCTATGTAGCTTCTCCTCACTTTTAACTTTCTTAATTTTATTTTGTTTATTTCATCTCAATTCAAATCATTATATTTATATTCTTTGTCTGTTCTGTTTCAACTGTCTACTATCTTTTCTCATTAAACAAAATTTCTCCTATAATCACTGATTGGAGTATGACGCCTTTATATCTTTCCCCTAAAATTAAAACACTTAATATAATACATAACTTCCATTCAGATTCCTGCTTGGTACATTCTAAAACTACACACTATATTCTTTAAAAGAAGAAAAAATTATAAATGTATAATATAATTAAAACAGCAATCCATTCCAATTCAATTCTATCATTAATATTAATATTCATTTAAATCTTAACATTTTGCACATTACTTTTCAAATAAATATCATATCTCTATGGGAACATTTATAAACTTTCCATAGTTAATTCCGCCCCCTTCACTCATATTTTATAAAACATTGACTAATTAAAATGTTCCTGTTTCTTCCTAATTCAATTTTCTTATTTATTTTATTTCATTTATTTTATTCACAAACATGTCACTAAACTACACTAACTATTTTATCCCTCTTATTAATCATATATTGTTTCCAATTTTCTAACATTATTTCTATTACAAATATAACAATACAATCTTATGTACCTTCACAGAATCCCTTTTTCAGTTAGATTTTCACCCATTATCTCTGAATAAGTCCTGTTTCTTTACATCTTGCTCCAAACCTTTGTAACTTCTCTTCCTTTCCTTCTTCCTTCCCTTGTTCTCTCTCCCCCTTTTACCCCCCTGTCTCTCCACCTCCATTTCCCTCTTCTGTATTCCCCCTTTCTCTTGCTTTCCAACATTATATCCATTTTTCAAATTATTTTTCCCTTTTTTGGCTGTTTTTTTAGGTCTTAAGTTCTCTTTTCCCCCTTTCTCCTTTCTTCCCCACATAGAGTTACTTATTCATTAAAGATGGCTTCTTCTTTGTGCCAGTCTTCTTGTTTTGCTTGACGTTACTCGTAGTTGCAGATCTCCATTTCTAGGAATTGAAAAATGATGCCAAAAGAACCCTTCCCTTCTTGTGCATCTTCTTTATATTTTTTAAGTTCCATTTTCAATTCATCCAGAGGTGATGCCATTGTAAAAAAAATTTAAACAACCACCCAATTGTTTTTCGTCATTCAAATATAATAACCCCAAATCCAAAAGTCACCAAGCAATCTGAATACACACAAGCTGTTACTTTTTACACTTTCTTCTCTTTTCACTTTCTCTTCCTGGGGTTACTATTTAGTTACAAAGTTCCAGTTAAAATGTATCTTTTAGAAGTCTTCTTGAGATTTAACTTTAGATTCTTTTGAAATCCAGGCAGTTTCCTCCCTCCAGATCCTGCCCTTATTCTTTTCCTCTCCCTTCCTGCTTATAGAAAAAAAAGTTTTTAATGTCCAGAAATCTTTACTGTCCCTTTGGCATCTAATTATATATTCAACTTAATTGCCTATAGATGCCAAAGCGGATTTTTCCGATTTCTTATTCAAATCTCTTGGTTGTCAATGTAAGGAAGGAGAGAGAAGGAAAACAAAACTTTCCCTTTTCACTTTCTTCCGCTGCTTCCGACTCTTCTTTGGGAGCGATGTAATCTTTTATAAAATTTAAGTTCCAGGGTACCTTAATTGTTGTTTTTTCAGCTTAACCCAGTCAGCCAAAACTTTCACTTCTTATCTTCCTCCTGCACTTTCTTTTCCGGTTGAGTTCTTCTTTGAGGTGGCCATTTCTGACCACCACTCCTACCGCCTTCGGGAAAGGGCGTTTGACCAGCTGAGGAGGAGAGATGTGGCTCTCCTCAACCCTGCTGGCAATCTCCCCACTCTTCACCACCTCTACGGGGTGTCTTAGCCCCGAAACCAGTCGGCCCAGGGCGCTCCAGCGGCGAGCCCAGGCAGAAACCGTGCACAATCGCAGATTCCTGCCTGTCGCCGAAGGTCTTCAAACTGGAAGTCCAGAACTGTATTCTTCAATGATAACGTGTCGGGGTAAGCCAGCATAGGTAGGACTGAACCCAGGAATGAATTGGATCAGAACAGTAGAAGTGAGTCTTCTTTGTCTCTGTTCTTTCTCTCTCTAGGCAAGCTGTTTCTAAAACTGCTTATCAATTGCCTCAGAGTGACCCTAGATGGCAGCAAGGTGTTATCACTTTCCTGCCATCTAGTGGTCCTTTTGAGTCTTACAGCCCAGGTCAACCTTGGTTGATGCCTATACGATCTTTTCAGTTTTTGTTTGGAGAAGAAAAGAGATGTAAAAGACATTGATAAAACAAATAGGAAAACAATGTTATTCTGTACAGTTTGAGGCTGATCAATTAGTACACAAACATCTCATTTGAAAGCACATTTCACCTCTCTTGTATACTTTTTAACACACATACACTTACATTTCCCCCCTGTTTAGTCTCCCTCTTTCTTCCAACCCAGAAAAGGAGGGACAGATTGTTTTACTCAGATAACTCACCTTACTGTTTATAAAAACTGCTTATATTTAAGCCAAGGCTGCATGAAATTTTGGGGGGTGCTGGTTGCCAATCTCCCAGGTTTAAAGTTTTTCTCATCCAGCATTGAAACAGCTATTTCAGTGACACAGAAAATCATACTCAAAGATCTGTGGTTGTTTCCTCCCCCAAAAAAAACATATAGGGTTGCTGTTGTTTTTGCAAATAAGTCACTCCAACCAAAGCAAACTTTTATTTTTCTGATTTTTCCCTCCCTGCTAAATTTACATAGCCTCCCTACTTTCTACATGGAATTTAGACTGGAACGTACCAGTCTCCGTGTCCTTTGCTATTGATTAATGTAAGCTGTAGAGAGTTAGCACAAGCTATCCATCCACAACACCTGGCTAGGCTGGCTCTTGCAAGCCACAGGCACAGCAGTCATTGCTCTGTGTCTGGAAAAAAAAAACACAATCAGTACATTCAGTACAACAGTAACTATTTTGTGTGCTGATTGCATTCTGAGGACAGAAACTGAAATGGCAGATGAATCATTGTTTATAAATACGAGACACTCTGATGCAAATAAAACAGTCTCCCTTGACACTTGTGTGCAATAACTCCATTTTCATTAAATGTTCCAAGCTCTAACTGCAACGATCATTTAAATAAAAAAAAAAAGAAGCTTGTGCATATTTACTAGGAGAAAATATTTATTTGCAAAAAGGTTTTAGGTATCTCTTTCTATTACTATTTAAACAGCTTCTCCTTTATAATAGCTATTTTTTTTTTCTAATGCTGTTTGGACAAATAATTCAGTTTATCAGTCTGTTCAGACTCATCTCTTCTTTCATTTAAATTCTTAATATTTTTTTAACATTACAATGTCCACAATAATTATAGATATCTGTGGTAATATATCCATCATATTCTGCAAGTTCTTGTACAGCTTTGTAAGATCTGGGGGTATCACAAACGCTCCTCATGAGGGCAGTAGTGTCTTTATGATGAGAGTTTGATCCTGTTATCTGCAAAGCTCAGAGGCCAGGAATGTGTGTGGGAGTTCACAGTATCTATCCGAGCCATGGGACCTTTGGTGCCCTGCTTTCTCACGGGAAATTTATCACCTTCACCAAGGCCTAGCTAGATAATGTTGCTGAGCTAATGTTGAAGTCATTGTTTTGATTTTGTACTTGCATTTTCTTAATAAATACTGCTACTCGAGGGCTCTCGGGGCTGGCAGTTGCTCAGGCGTCTTCTCTGCGTCTCCCGTCATTTTTCAATTGCCAGTCCACCACAAGTGGTGACCCGGCGTGATAGTTTGGAAGGCTATACGTTTTGGCGTGTTAGCTTGAAAGCTATACGTTTCCGCATCCTATACTCATCGTCATGGACGTCGACTGGGCCCTCATCTTCTTCGCTGGACGGAGACAGATTCTTTTCGTGAGTATGGGGAAGGTCTCTCGAAAGCTCAGACAAAGCACCTTAGAGAAATGAGAGAGATCGCTGGGAATAGTTTTAAGTTTGGAGTTCATAGTAGAGGACATGAAGTAGGAAAGAAAGAAATTGAGGACTTATTACAGTATGTTTGGAAACATATTCCGTGTTATCCAGAGGGAGGTAGTATTAAAGTAGAGCGCTGGAGAAAGATAGGAAATTTTTGCACGAGGAGCCTCGTGCCCTTCTTCAATTTTGTTAACCTGGAGGGTGGTTATGGATGCATTAGCTACGCATGAACAACCGCTCCTATCACCCCGAAGAAGGTTTGCCGCCTTACAATGCGGTGCGTATATTGCCACCGACAGCACCTCCAGATAAATCCAGAGGGCTGTCAGGCACTGAAAATACTTTGTCAGAAGAGAAGAGTTTGCCTTTAAGAGTTCAAGTAGATGCAGTTACTGCAGCTATTCAAGAAGCAACAAATAGAGGGGAATTATCAGGAGATGATTTGGTAGATTTTGGAGTGGAGATTCAACTTAATCCAGTAGAAATTGGTGTAGATGCTGCTTTAAATCCACAGAGAATATGGAAGCCTCTGCCTCTTAAGATTTTAAAGGAAGTTAAGCAAGCAGCAAAAGAGTATGGTGTTAGATCGCCATACACTCAGGCATTGTTAGAAGCAGTTGGCTATGGAAATAAAATGATTCCAGCTGACTGGAGAGCTCTATTTAATATGATTCTAACTCCAGCTCAATATTTGGTGTTAGATCAGAAATGGAGACAGCTGGCAGTTGCTCAGACGTCTTCTCTGCGTCTCCCGTCATTTTTTCAATTGCCAGTCCACCACAGATATCAGATTAGAATTTCTAGCAAATTCATGTGAATCTCTCTAGTTCTGCAAACTGATGCCATTGAGATGTGTTGGATTAGCATATCTGGAGAACATTAGAGTGGAGATGGCTCGGTTTGAGGAAAAAGACTTTTTTGTCTCTAATTCAGCTGAATGAAAGAGAGAAACATACGGCTATGTCAGGCACAAGCAATCATTCGTAAAGTTGCAGCATAGAAAATTTATTCAGTTTCTATAGACAAGAAACTAGTCAACAAATGATCAGTACTAAATTTGTGCAAGATAAGAGTCAATACAATTCATGAGAGGGGGGCGAACTTGGATCTCTTGTGGTAACGCAAGGACTCTAAACTGATGCGACATTTAACTCTCCCTCCTAGTTCAGTCTGCTCTTCTATGAACAT